>NW_028158445.1:20000-136588 GCF_964263955.1 Coregonus lavaretus | reverse complement strand
AAGACAGAGGGGTTCAGAACCCAGTCTGATACACCTAACAGTTAGCTATATCACCTAACCCAGGAGAGACAAGACAGAGGGTTCAGACCCAGTCTGATACACCTAACAGTTAGCTATCTAACCTAACCCTGGAGAGACAAGACAGAGGGGTTCAGAACCCAGTCTGATACACCTAACAGTTAGCTATCTAACCCTAACCCTGGAGAGACAAGACAGAGGGGTTCAGAACCCAGTCTGATACACCTAACAGTTAGCTATATCACCCTAACCCTGGAGAGACAAGACAGAGGGGTTCAGAACCCAGTCTGATACACCTAACAGTTAGCTATATCACCCTAACCCTGGAGAGACAAGACAGAGGGGTTCAGAACCCAGTCTGATACACCTAACAGTTAGCTATATCACCCTAACCCTGGAGAGACAAGACAGAGGGGTTCAGAACCCAGTCTGATACACCTAACAGTTAGCTATCTAACCCTAACCCTGGAGAGACAAGACAGAGGGGTTCAGAACCCAGTCTGATAAACCTAACAGTTAGCTATATCACCCTAACCCTGGAGAGACAAGACAGAGGGGTTCAGAACCCAGTCTGATACACCTAACAGTTAGCTATCTAACCCTAACCCTGGAGAGACAAGACAGAGGGGTTCAGAACCCAGTCTGATACACCTAACAGTTAGCTATCTAACCCTAACCCTGGAGAGACAAGACAGAGGGGTTCAGGACCCAGTCTGATACACCTAACAGTTAGCTATCTAACCCTAACCCTGGAGAGACAAGACAGAGGGGTTCAGAACCCAGTCTGATACACCTAACAGTTAGCTATCTAACCCTAACCCTGGAGAGACAAGACAGAGGGGTTCAGAACCCAGTCTGATACACCTAACAGTTAGCTATATCACCCTAACCCTGGAGACAAGACAGAGGGGTTCAGGACCCAGTCTGATACACCTAACAGTTAGCTATCTAACCCTAACCCTGGAGAGACAAGACAGAGGGGTTCAGAACCCAGTCTGATACACCTAACAGTTAGCTATCTAACCCTAACCCTGGAGAGACAAGACAGAGGGGTTCAGAACCCAGTCTGATACACCTAACAGTTAGCTATATCACCCTAACCCTGGAGAGACAAGACAGAGGGGTTCAGAACCCAGTCTGATACACCTAACAGTTAGCTATCTAACCCTAACCCTGGAGAGACAAGACAGAGGGGTTCAGAACCCAGTCTGATACACCTAACAGTTAGCTATATCACCCTAACCCTGGAGAGACAAGACAGAGGGGTTCAGAACCCAGTCTGATACACCTAACAGTTAGCTATCTAACCCTAACCCTGGAGAGACAAGACAGAGGGTTCAGAACCCAGTCTGATACACCTAACAGTTAGCTATCTAACCCTAACCCTGGAGAGACAAGACAGAGGGGTTCAGAACCCAGTCTGATACACCTAACAGTTAGCTATCTAACCCTAACCCTGGAGAGACAAGACAGAGGGGTTCAGGACCCAGTCTGATACACCTAACAGTTAGCTATCTAACCCTAACCCTGGAGAGACAAGACAGAGGGGTTCAGAACCCAGTCTGATACACCTAACAGTTAGCTATCTAACCCTAACCCTGGAGAGACAAGACAGAGGGGTTCAGAACCCAGTCTGATACACCTAACAGTTAGCTATCTAACCCTAACCCTGGAGAGACAAGACAGAGGGGTTCAGAACCCAGTCTGATACACCTAACAGTTAGCTATCTAACCCTAACCCTGGAGAGACAAGACAGAGGGGTTCAGAACCCAGTCTGATACACCTAACAGTTAGCTATATCACCCTAACCCTGGAGAGACAAGACAGAGGGGTTCAGAACCCAGTCTGATACACCTAACAGTTAGCTATCTAACCCTAACCCTGGAGAGACAAGACAGAGGGTTCAGAACCCAGTCTGATACACCTAACAGTTAGCTATCTAACCCTAACCCTGGAGAGACAAGACAGAGGGGTTCAGAACCCAGTCTGATACACCTAACAGTTAGCTATCTAACCCTAACCCTGGAGAGACAAGACAGAGGGGTTCAGAACCCAGTCTGATACACCTAACAGTTAGCTATATCACCCTAACCCTGGAGAGACAAGACAGAGGGGTTCAGAACCCAGTCTGATACACCTAACAGTTAGCTATCTAACCCTAACCCTGGAGAGACAAGACAGAGGGGTTCAGAACCCAGTCTGATACACCTAACAGTTAGCTATCTAACCCTAAGCCTGGAGAGACAAGACAGAGGGGTTCAGAACCAGTCTGATACACCTAACAGTTAGCTATATCACCCTAACCCTGGAGAGACAAGACAGAGGGGTTCAGAACCCAGTCTGATACACCTAACAGTTAGCTATCTAACCCTAACCCTGGAGAGACAAGACAGAGGGGTTCAGAACCCAGTCTGATACACCTAACAGTTAGCTATCTAACCCTAACCCTGGAGAGACAAGACAGAGGGGTTCAGAACCCAGTCTGATACACCTAACAGTTAGCTATATCACCCTAACCCTGGAGAGACAAGACAGAGGGGTTCAGAACCCAGTCTGATACACCTAACAGTTAGCTATATCACCCTAACCCTGGAGAGACAAGACAGAGGGGTTCAGAACCCAGTCTGATACACCTAACAGTTAGCTATATCACCCTAACCCTGGAGAGACAAGACAGAGGGGTTCAGAACCCAGTCTGATACACCTAACAGTTAGCCATCTAACCCTAACCCTGAGAGACAAGACAGAGGGGTTCAGAACCCAGTCTGATACACCTAACAGTTAGCTATCTAACCCTAACCCTGGAGAGACAAGACAGAGGGGTTCAGAACCCAGTCTGATACACCTAACAGTTAGCTATATCACCCTAACCCTGGAGAGACAAGACAGAGGGGTTCAGAACCCAGTCTGATACACCTAACAGTTAGCTATCTAACCCTAACCCTGGAGAGACAAGACAGAGGGGTTCAGAACCCAGTCTGATACACCTAACAGTTAGCTATCTAACCCTAACCCTGGAGAGACAAGACAGAGGGGTTCAGAACCCAGTCTGATACACCTAACAGTTAGCTATCTAACCCTAACCCTGGAGAGACAAGACAGAGGGGTTCAGAACCCAGTCTGATACACCTAACAGTTAGCTATATCACCCTAACCCTGGAGAGACAAGACAGAGGGGTTCAGAACCCAGTCTGATACACCTAACAGTTAGCTATCTAACCCTAACCCTGGAGAGACAAGACAGAGGGGTTCAGAACCCAGTCTGATACACCTAACAGTTAGCTATATCACCCTAACCCTGGAGAGACAAGACAGAGGGGTTCAGAACCCAGTCTGATACACCTAACAGTTAGCTATCTAACCCTAACCCTGGAGAGACAAGACAGAGGGGTTCAGAACCAGTCTGATACACCTAACAGTTAGCTATCTAACCCTAACCCTGGAGAGACAAGACAGAGGGTTCAGAACCCAGTCTGATACACCTAACAGTTAGCTATCTAACCCTAACCCTGGAGAGACAAGACAGAGGGGTTCAGAACCAGTCTGATACACCTAACAGTTAGCTATCTAACCCTAACCCTGGAGAGACAAGACAGAGGGTTCAGAACCCAGTCTGATACACCTAACAGTTAGCTATATCACCCTAACCCTGGAGAGACAAGACAGAGGGGTTCAGACCCAGTCTGATACACCTAACAGTTAGCTATATCACCCTAACCCTGGAGAGACAAGACAGAGGGGTTCAGAACCCAGTCTGATACACCTAACAGTTAGCTATCTAACCCTAACCCTGGAGAGACAAGACAGAGGGGTTCAGAACCCAGTCTGATACACCTAACAGTTAAGCTATATCACCCTAACCCTGGAGAGACAAGACAGAGGGGTTCAGAACCCAGTCTGATACACCTAACAGTTAGCTATCTAACCCTACCCTGGAGAGACAAGACAGAGGGGTTCAGAACCCAGTCTGATACACCTAACAGTTAGCTATCTAACCCTAACCCCTGGAGAGACAAGACAGAGGGGTTCAGAACCCAGTCTGATACACCTAACAGTTAGCTATCTAACCCTAACCCTGGAGAGACAAGACAGAGGGGTTCAGAACCCAGTCTGATACACCTAACAGTTAGCTATATCACCCTAACCCAGGAGAGACAAGACAGAGGGGTTCAGAACCCAGTCTGATACACCTAACAGTTAGCTATCTAACCTAACCCTGGAGAGACAAGACAGAGGGGTTCAGAACCCAGTCTGATACACCTACAGTTAGCTATCTAACCCTAACCCTGGAGAGACAAGACAGAGGGGTTCAGAACCCAGTCTGATACACCTAACAGTTAGCTATATCACCCTAACCCTGGAGAGACAAGACAGAGGGGTTCAGAACCCAGTCTGATACACCTAACAGTTAGCTATATCACCCTAACCCTGGAGAGACAAGACAGAGGGGTTCAGAACCCAGTCTGATACACCTAACAGTTAGCTATATCACCCTAACCCTGGAGAGACAAGACAGAGGGGTTCAGAACCCAGTCTGATACACCTAACAGTTAGCTATCTAACCCTAACCCTGGAGAGACAAGACAGAGGGGTTCAGAACCCAGTCTGATACACCTAACAGTTAGCTATATCACCCTAACCCTGGAGAGACAAGACAGAGGGGTTCAGAACCCAGTCTGATACACCTAACAGTTAGCTATCTAACCCTAACCCTGGAGAGACAAGACAGAGGGGTTCAGAACCCAGTCTGATACACCTAACAGTTAGCTATCTAACCCTAACCCTGAGAGACAAGACAGAGGGGTTCAGGACCCAGTCTGATACACCTAACAGTTAGCTATCTAACCCTAACCCTGGAGAGACAAGACAGAGGGGTTCAGAACCCAGTCTGATACACCTAACAGTTAGCTATCTAACCCTAACCCTGGAGAGACAAGACAGAGGGGTTCAGAACCCAGTCTGATACACCTAACAGTTAGCTATATCACCCTAACCTGGAGACAAGACAGAGGGGTTCAGGACCCAGTCTGATACACCTAACAGTTAGCTATCTAACCCTAACCCTGGAGAGACAAGACAGAGGGGTTCAGAACCCAGTCTGATACACCTAACAGTTAGCTATCTAACCCTAACCCTGGAGAGACAAGACAGAGGGGTTCAGAACCCAGTCTGATACACCTAACAGTTAGCTATATCACCCTAACCCTGGAGAGACAAGACAGAGGGGTTCAGAACCCAGTCTGATACACCTAACAGTTAGCTATCTAACCCTAACCCTGGAGAGACAAGACAGAGGGGTTCAGAACCCAGTCTGATACACCTAACAGTTAGCTATATCACCCTAACCCTGGAGAGACAAGACAGAGGGGTTCAGAACCCAGTCTGATACACCTAACAGTTAGCTATCTAACCCTAACCCTGGAGAGACAAGACAGAGGGGTTCAGAACCCAGTCTGATACACCTAACAGTTAGCTATCTAACCTAACCCTGGAGAGACAAGACAGAGGGGTTCAGAACCCAGTCTGATACACCTAACAGTTAGCTATCTAACCCTAACCCTGGAGAGACAAGACAGAGGGTTCAGAACCCAGTCTGATACACCTAACAGTTAGCTATCTAACCCTAACCCTGGAGAGACAAGACAGAGGGGTTCAGAACCCAGTCTGATACACCTAACAGTTAGCTATATCACCCTAACCCTGGAGAGACAAGACAGAGGGGTTCAGAACCCAGTCTGATACACCTAACAGTTAGCCATCTAACCCTAACCCTGGAGAGACAAGACAGAGGGGTTCAGAACCAGTCTGATACACCTAACAGTTAGCTATCTAACCCTAACCCTGGAGAGACAAGACAGAGGGGTTCAGAACCCAGTCTGATACACCTAACAGTTAGCTATATCACCTAACCCTGGAGAGACAAGACAGAGGGGTTCAGAACCCAGTCTGATACACCTAACAGTTAGCTATCTAACCCTAACCCTGGAGAGACAAGACAGAGGGGTTCAGAACCCAGTCTGATACACCTAACAGTTAGCTATCTAACCCTAACCCTGGAGAGACAAGACAGAGGGGTTCAGAACCCAGTCTGATACACCTAACAGTTAGCTATCTAACCCTAACCCTGGAGAGACAAGACAGAGGGGTTCAGAACCCAGTCTGATACACCTAACAGTTAGCTATATCACCCTAACCCTGGAGAGACAAGACAGAGGGGTTCAGAACCCAGTCTGATACACCTAACAGTTAGCTATCTAACCCTAACCCTGGAGAGACAAGACAGAGGGGTTCAGAACCCAGTCTGATACACCTAACAGTTAGCTATCTAACCCTAACCCTGGAGAGACAAGACAGAGGGGTTCAGAACCCAGTCTGATACACCTAACAGTTAGCTATCTAACCCTAACCCTGGAGAGACAAGACAGAGGGGTTCAGAACCCAGTCTGATACACCTAACAGTTAGCTATATCACCCTAACCCTGGAGAGACAAGACAGAGGGGTTCAGAACCCAGTCTGATACACCTAACAGTTAGCTATCTAACCCTAACCCTGGAGAGACAAGACAGAGGGGTTCAGAACCCAGTCTGATACACCTAACAGTTAGCTATATCACCCTAACCCTGGAGAGACAAGACAGAGGGTTCAGAACCCAGTCTGATACACCTAACAGTTAGCTATCTAACCCTAACCCTGGAGAGACAAGACAGAGGGGTTCAGAACCCAGTATGATACACCTAACAGTTAGCTATCTAACCCTAACCCTGGAGAGACAAGACAGAGGGGTTCAGAACCCAGTCTGATACACCTAACAGTTAGCTATATCACCCTAACCCTGGAGAGACAAGACAGAGGGGTTCAGAACCCAGTCTGATACACCTAACAGTTAGCTATATCACCCTAACCCTGGAGAGACAAGACAGAGGGGTTCAGAACCCAGTCTGATACACCTAACAGTTAGCTATATCACCCTAACCCTGGAGAGACAAGACAGAGGGGTTCAGACCCAGTCTGATACACCTAACAGTTAGCTATCTAACCCTAACCCTGGAGAGACAAGACAGAGGGGTTCAGAACCCAGTCTGATACACCTAACAGTTAGCTATATCACCCTAACCCTGGAGAGACAAGACAGAGGGGTTCAGAACCCAGTCTGATACACCTAACAGTTAGCTATCTAACCCTAACCCTGGAGAGACAAGACAGAGGGGTTCAGAACCCAGTCTGATACACCTAACAGTTAGCTATCTAACCCTAACCCTGGAGAGACAAGACAGAGGGGTTCAGAACCCAGTCTGATACACCTAACAGTTAGCTATATCACCCTAACCCTGGAGAGACAAGACAGAGGGGTTCAGAACCCAGTCTGATACACCTAACAGTTAGCTATATCACCCTAACCCTGGAGAGACAAGACAGAGGGGTTCAGAACCCAGTCTGATACACCTAACAGTTAGCTATCTAACCCTAACCCTGGAGAGACAAGACAGAGGGGTTCAGAACCCAGTCTGATACACCTAACAGTTAGCTATCTAACCCTAACCCTGGAGAGACAAGACAGAGGGGTTCAGAACCCAGTCTGATACACCTAACAGTAGCTATATCACCCTAACCCTGGAGAGACAAGACAGAGGGGTTCAGAACCCAGTCTGATACACCTAACAGTTAGCTATCTAACCCTAACCCTGGAGAGACAAGACAGAGGGGTTCAGAACCCAGTCTGATACACCTAACAGTTAGCTATCTAACCCTAACCCTGGAGAGACAAGACAGAGGGGTTCAGAACCCAGTCTGATACACCTAACAGTTAGCTATATCACCCTAACCCTGGAGAGACAAGACAGAGGGGTTCAGAACCCAGTCTGATACACCTAACAGTTAGCTATATCACCCTAACCCTGGAGAGACAAGACAGAGGGGTTCAGAACCCAGTCTGATACACCTAACAGTTAGCTATATCACCCTAACCCTGGAGAGACAAGACAGAGGGGTTCAGAACCCAGTCTGATACACCTAACAGTTAGCTATCTAACCCTAACCCTGGAGAGACAAGACAGAGGGTTCAGAACCCAGTCTGATACACCTAACAGTTAGCTATCTAACCCTAACCTGGAGAGACAAGACAGAGGGGTTCAGGACCCAGTCTGATACACCTAACAGTTAGCTATCTAACCCTAACCCTGGAGAGACAAGACAGAGGGGTTCAGAACCCAGTCTGATACACCTAACAGTTAGCTATCTAACCCTAACCCTGGAGAGACAAGACAGAGGGGTTCAGAACCCAGTCTGATACACCTAACAGTTAGCTATATCACCCTAACCCTGGAGAGACAAGACAGAGGGGTTCAGAACCCAGTCTGATACACCTAACAGTTAGCTATCTAACCCTAACCCTGGAGAGACAAGACAGAGGGGTTCAGAACCCAGTCTGATACACCTAACAGTTAGCTATATCACCCTAACCCTGGAGAGACAAGACAGAGGGGTTCAGAACCCAGTCTGATACACCTAACAGTTAGCTATCTACCCTAACCCTGGAGAGACAAGACAGAGGGGTTCAGAACCCAGTCTGATACACCTAACAGTTAGCTATATCACCCTAACCCTGGAGAGACAAGACAGAGGGGTTCAGAACCCAGTCTGATACACCTAACAGTTAGCTATCTAACCCTAACCCTGGAGAGACAAGACAGAGGGGTTCAGAACCCAGTCTGATACACCTAACAGTTAGCTATCTAACCCTAACCCTGGAGAGACAAGACAGAGGGGTTCAGAACCCAGTCTGATACACCTAACAGTTAGCTATCTAACCCTAACCCTGGAGAGACAAGACAGAGGGGTTCAGAACCCAGTCTGATACACCTAACAGTTAGCTATATCACCCTAACCCTGGAGAGACAAGACAGAGGGGTTCAGAACCCAGTCTGATACACCTAACAGTTAGCTATCTAACCCTAACCCTGGAGAGACAAGACAGAGGGGTTCAGAACCCAGTCTGATACACCTAACAGTTAGCTATCTAACCCTAACCTGGAGAGACAAGACAGAGGGTTCAGAACCAGTCTGATACACCTAACAGTTAGCTATCTAACCCTAACCCTGGAGAGACAAGACAGAGGGGTTCAGAACCCAGTCTGATACACCTAACAGTTAGCTATATCACCCTAACCCTGGAGAGACAAGACAGAGGGGTTCAGAACCCAGTCTGATACACCTAACAGTTAGCTATCTAACCCTAACCCTGGAGAGACAAGACAGAGGGGTTCAGAACCCAGTCTGATACACCTAACAGTTAGCTATCTAACCCTAACCCTGGAGAGACAAGACAGAGGGGTTCAGGACCCAGTCTGATACACCTAACAGTTAGCTATCTAACCCTAACCCTGGAGAGACAAGACAGAGGGGTTCAGAACCCAGTCTGATACACCTAACAGTTAGCTATCTAACCCTAACCCTGGAGAGACAAGACAGAGGGGTTCAGAACCCAGTCTGATACACCTAACAGTTAGCTATCTAACCCTAACCCTGGAGAGACAAGACAGAGGGGTTCAGGACCCAGTCTGATACACCTAACAGTTAGCTATCTAACCCTAACCCTGGAGAGACAAGACAGAGGGGTTCAGAACCCAGTCTGATACACCTAACAGTTAGCTATATCACCCTAACCCTGGAGAGACAAGACAGAGGGGTTCAGAACCCAGTCTGATACACCTAACAGTTAGCTATCTAACCCTAACCCTGGAGAGACAAGACAGAGGGGTTCAGAACCCAGTCTGATACACCTAACAGTTAGCTATCTAACCCTAACCCTGGAGAGACAAGACAGAGGGGTTCAGAACCCAGTCTGATACACCTAACAGTTAGCTATCTAACCCTAACCCTGGAGAGACAAGACAGAGGGGTTCAGAACCCAGTCTGATACACCTAACAGTTAGCTATCTAACCCTAACCCTGGAGAGACAAGACAGAGGGGTTCAGAACCCAGTCTGATACACCTAACAGTTAGCTATATCACCCTAACCCTGGAGAGACAAGACAGAGGGGTTCAGAACCCAGTCTGATACACCTAACAGTTAGCTATCTAACCCTAACCCTGGAGAGACAAGACAGAGGGGTTCAGAACCCAGTCTGATACACCTAACAGTTAGCTATCTAACCCTAACCCTGGAGAGACAAGACAGAGGGGTTCAGGACCCAGTCTGATACACCTAACAGTTAGCTATCTAACCCTAACCCTGGAGAGACAAGACAGAGGGGTTCAGAACCCAGTCTGATACACCTAACAGTTAGCTATCTAACCCTAACCCTGGAGAGACAAGACAGAGGGGTTCAGAACCCAGTCCGATACACCTAACAGTTAGCTATATCACCCTAACCCTGGAGAGACAAGACAGAGGGGTTCAGAACCCAGTCTGATACACCTAACAGTTAGCTATCTAACCCTAACCCTGGAGACAAGACAGAGGGGTTCAGAACCCAGTCTGATACACCTAACAGTTAGCTATCTAACCCTAACCCTGGAGAGACAAGACAGAGGGGTTCAGAACCCAGTCTGATACACCTAACAGTTAGCTATATCACCCTAACCCTGGAGAGACAAGACAGAGGGGTTCAGAACCCAGTCCGATACACCTAACAGTTAGCTATATAACCCTAACCCTGGAGAGACAAGACAGAGGGGTTCAGAACCCAGTCCGATACACCTAACAGTTAGCTATCTAACCCTAACCCTGGAGAGACAAGACAGAGGGGTTCAGAACCCAGTCTGATACACCTAACAGTTAGCTATCTAACCCTAACCCTGGAGAGACAAGACAGAGGGGTTCAGAACCCAGTCTGATACACCTAACAGTTAGCTATCTAACCCTGGAGAGACAAGACAGAGGGGTTCAGAACCCAGTCTGATACACCTAACAGTTAGCTATATCACCCTAACCCTGGAGAGACAAGACAGAGGGGTTCAGAACCCAGTCTGATACACCTAACAGTTAGCTATCTAACCCTAACCCTGGAGAGACAAGACAGAGGGGTTCAGAACCCAGTCTGATACACCTAACAGTTAGCTATATCACCCTAACCCTGGAGAGACAAGACAGAGGGGTTCAGAACCCAGTCTGATACACCTAACAGTTAGCTATCTAACCCTAACCCTGGAGAGACAAGACAGAGGGGTTCAGAACCCAGTCTGATACACCTAACAGTTAGCTATCTAACCCTAACCCTGGAGAGACAAGACAGAGGGGTTCAGAACCCAGTCCGATACACCTAACAGTTAGCTATCTAACCCTAACCCTGGAGAGACAAGACAGAGGGGTTCAGAACCCAGTCTGATACACCTAACAGTTAGCTATATCACCCTAACCCTGGAGAGACAAGACAGAGGGGTTCAGAACCCAGTCTGACACCTAACAGTTAGCTATCTAACCCTAACCCTGGAGAGACAAGACAGAGGGGTTCAGAACCCAGTCTGATACACCTAACAGTTAGCTATCTAACCCTAACCCTGGAGAGACAAGACAGAGGGGTTCAGAACCCAGTCTGATACACCTAACAGTTAGCTATCTAACCCTGGAGAGACAAGACAGAGGGGTTCAGAACCCAGTCTGACACCTAACAGTTAGCTATCTAACCCTAACCCTGGAGAGACAAGACAGAGGGGTTCAGAACCCAGTCTGATACACCTAACAGTTAGCTATCTAACCCTAACCCTGGAGAGACAAGACAGAGGGGTTCAGAACCCAGTCTGATACACCTAACAGTTAGCTATCTAACCCTAACCCTGGAGAGACAAGACAGAGGGGTTCAGAACCCAGTCTGATACACCTAACAGTTAGCTATATCACCCTAACCCTGGAGAGACAAGACAGAGGGGTTCAGAACCCAGTCTGATACACCTAACAGTTAGCTATCTAACCCTAACCCTGGAGAGACAAGACAGAGGGGTTCAGAACCCAGTCTGATACACCTAACAGATAGCTATCTAACCCTAACCCTGGAGAGACAAGACAGAGGGGTTCAGAACCCAGTCTGATACACCTAACAGTTAGCTATCTAACCCTAACCCTGGAGAGACAAGACAGAGGGGTTCAGAACCCAGTCTGATACACCTAACAGTTAGCTATCTAACCCTAACCCTGGAGAGACAAGACAGAGGGGTTCAGAACCCAGTCTGATACACCTAACAGTTAGCTATCTAACCCTAACCCTGGAGAGACAAGACAGAGGGGTTCAGAACCCAGCCTGATACACCTAACAGTTAGCTATATCACCCTAACCCTGGAGAGAGAGAGGTGGTCTCAATCATATCAATCAAGCGATATGAGAAGTGTGGTGTTACAACCTAGTGTGGAAGTGAATATCAGAATGTGTTGTTAACCATTTTATCAAGGTGTTCAATGGATCTGTGGATCTCTCCTTGAGCCTCGTCATAGTAGGTGTAGCGGAACCGTTGGCCTGTTGGGAGGAGGGAAAGATATTAAGTCAGACCCAACCCTGAAGGAGACAGAACCATTGTTTCTATATTTAGAACGCCTTTCACACGATTGCCCTGAACCAAACCAAACTGTGCTGGCTTTTTTTTTCACGTTATCTTTCCAGCACAGTTCCAGCAACTACGGTGGATAGATGTATAGCCAGACTAGCTCAACTCAGTAGCGTGAACAGGGTATAATATTGATCTCTACCAGTCCTTCTCAGTACGTACCCCAGTGGCAGAAGTCAGAGGAGATGATGAACAAGTTGGAGGGATCAGCCAGATACCTGCTGAGCAGTTTCCCATAGTCCTGTTCTTTAGACTCACTGAGGGCTCCCACCAGCACCGGGACAATGCTGAGCTCATCTTTATGACTGTAGTAGGAGAGGGAGACGACACATTACAAGTCTGTATGTGTGTGATGTACTGGGGACAGTTACCTGACCAAGATGGTAGAAGCTTTTACAGGGACTGAACACTTGTAAACCAACCTAATAAAAAAAGGTGTGCGTTTATTAAACCAACCTAATAAAAAAGGTGTGTGTTTATTAAACCAACCTAATAAAAAAGGTGTGCGTTTATTAAACCAACCTAATAAAAAAGGTGTGCGTTTATTAAACCAACCTAATAAAAAAGGTGTGCGTTTATTAAACCAACCTAATAAAAAAGGTGTGCGTTTATTAAACCAACCTAATAAAAAAGGTGTGCGTTTATTAAACCAACCTAATAAAAGGTGTGTTTATTAAACCAACCTAACACAAGGTATGTGTGTTTATTAAAACCAACCTAACACAAGGTACAGTTGAAGTCGGAAGTTTACATACGCCTTAGCCAAATACATTTAAACTCTGTTTTTCACAATTCCTGACATTTAATCCTAGTAAAACTTCCCTGTCTTAGGTCAGTTAGGATCACCACTTTATTTTAAGAATGTGAAATGTCAGAATAATAGTAGAGAGAATTATTTATTTCAGCTTTTATTTCTTTCATCACATTCCCAGTGGGTCAGAAGGTTACATACACTCAATTAGTATTTGGTAGCATTGCCTTTAAATTGTTTAACTTGGGTCAAACGTTTCGGGTAGCCTTCCACAAGCTTCCCACAATAAGTTGGATGAATTTTGGCCCATTCCTCCTGACAGAGCTGGTGTAACTGAGTCAGGTTTGTAGGCCTCCTTGCTCGCACACGCTTTTTCAGTTCTGCCCACAAATGTTCTATAGGATTGAGGTCAGGGCTTTGTGATGGCCACTCCAATACCTTGACTTTGTTGTCCTTAAGCCATTTTTCCACAACTTTGGAAGTATGCTTGGGGTCATTGTCCATTTGGAAGACCCATTTGCGACCAAGCTTTAACTTCCTGACTGATGTCTTGAGATGTTGCTTCAATATATCCACATAATTTTCCTTCCTCATGATGCCATCTATTTTGTGAAGTGCACCAGTCCCTCCTGCAGCAAAGCACCCCCACAGCATGATGCTGCCACCCCCTGTGCTTCACGGTTGGGATGGTGTTCTTCGGCTTACAAGCCTTCCCCTTTTTCCTCCAAACGTAACGATGGTCATTATGGCCAAACAGTTCTATTTTTGTTTCATCAGACCAGAGGACATTTCTCAAAAAAGTACGATCTTTGTCCCCATGTGCAGTTGCAAACCATAGTCTGGCTTTTTTATGGCGGATTTGGAGCAATGGCTTCTTCCTTACTGAGCGGCCTTTCAGGTTATGTTGATATAGGACTCGTTTTACTGTGGATATAGATAATTTTGTACCTGTTTCCTCCAGCATCTTCACAAGGTCCTTTGCTGTTGTTCTGGGATTGATTTGCACGTTTCGCACCAAAGTACGTTCATCTCTAGGAGACAGAACGCGTCTCCTTCCTGAGCGGTATGACGGCTGCGTGGTCCCATGGTGTTTATACTTGCGTACTATTGTTTGTACAGATGAACGTGGTACCTTCAGGCATTTGGAAATTGCTCCCAAAGATGAACCAGACTTGTGGAGGTCTACCATTTTTTTTTCTGAGGTCTTGGCTGATTTCTTTTGATTTTCCCATGATGTCAAGCAGAGGCACTGAGTTTGAAGGTAGGCCTTGAAATACATCCACAGGTACACCTCCAATTGACTCAAATTATGTCAATTAGCCTATCAGAAGCTTCTAAAGCCATGACATCATTTTCTGGAATTTTCCAAGCTGTTTAAAGGCACAGTCAACTTAGTGTATGTAAACTTCTGACCCACTGGAATTGTGATTAAGTGAAATAATCTGTCTGTAAACAATTGTTGGAAAAATTACTTGTGTCATGCACAAAGTAGATGTCCTAACCGACTTGCCAAAACTATAGTTTGTTAACAAGAAATGTGTGGAGTGGTTGAAAAACGAGTTTTAATGACTTCCGACTTCAACTGTATGTGTGTGTTTATTAAACCAACCTAACACGAGGTGTGTGTGTGTTTATTGAGTGGGTCCATTAATTGAGCATGCAGGCCTTATTTCATTAGTAAACAATCAATCATAAACCATAGTAATGACTCAAACCATCCTGGGGCTGGGGGAGACCGAGAGAGAGAACTACACAAAATGTCAAGGCAAACCAGTCATTACTGACCCACAGTTCTCCTCTATTGGTCACGAATCCCTGCAGCCTCTCAGGCCTGTACTACTGTCCTCTCTGCTTGTGATTATTGAAGCAGACATCCTTTTAGCTAGTTCCTCTGTCTTACCTCTCCATGGCTTTAGCAGTGTAAGGCAGGTGCATTTCAATGCTGTGCTCATCCTCGTCTGTCTGAAGACTCATCCTCTCAAACATCCCAGTCTTCCAGAGGTCAGCATAGACTAGAGAGAGAGAGAGAGAGAGAGAGACAGAGAGAGAGACAGAGAGACAGAGAGAGAGAGACAGAGAGAGAGAGAGAGAGAGACAGAGAGAGAGAGAGAGAGAGAGGTGAGGATTCAATATGCACATGAATTATTACTGGCCAAGTAAGGCTTGAATTAGCATATTACTGCTAGTCCTTAGCATGTATTTGTCCTGAACCGTTCTGGTACGGGGACCTGGGTTCGGTCCGCACTGTGAACCCAAATGAATACATAACAATAAGAACCCTCAGCCAATAGACTACGCTGCCTTGTACGCTGCCGAGTACATCTGAGCTGAAAAACGATTTCAGGCTATTCAGTTAAAACAACTACAGCCTATGCAGACATTGTAATCAAATCTTAACTGGTGCATTTCAAACTGTCCTTTTGTGAGGCGCAGCGGGGAACTAGTTCTGTACGATGGCGAGTGGTGGGGGTCGATAAACCAGGAGGATTTCTCCATCATCGTTTAAAATCTCCAGTTTGGGAACATTTTGGCTTCCCAGTAGATTACAACGCCGATGGACAGAGAGTTGCGGATAAAAGGTTAACAGTATGTCGCCACGCTCAACGAGAATAGCCTCTGCAGCTGCCAACACCTCAAAACAGGTTGACACATTTAGGCCGACATCACCCCAGTATACCGGAGCATGACGGAAACGCAAAGACACTACAACACAACATCGTCTCCCCTCTGCAGTCAAGCAGCCCTTGGCAGCTGATTCTGACCGGGCCGAAGAAATTACAAGAGCGATAGGTGTTTTTGCCGCCGATATGCCACGCCTTTCTCAGTGGTCGAGAGGAACAGGAGGCTTCAGCACCTCGTGACCTCTTCCTCGAGCCACGTTAGGAACTTCCTTCTCCCACCCATTTCAGCAAACAGCTATTACCTGCTTCTATATAAGCAAGCTAAAGCCGAAGTTGTCAGTGAATTGGCCAACGCACCCTGTGTTGCCTTTCCTACAGATGGATGGACCTGCGGGGCTACAGAGAGCTACATCACATGACCCTGGAGTGGGAAATGACAAGTACCACGCTACAGACACGCCCCCTTTATGAGAGTCACAAGCGTGCGAAGAAAAACATTACAGCCTATACACACGCATATATCAGGAATACCAACACTTGTTTTTTTTTTTTTTTTATAAACTATAATGAACTACAGTAACTGTTGGCATTTCATTTTCCCGCTGTACTGAAACCGAACCGTGATCCCAAAACCGCAATACATACCGAACTGTAGGTTTGGTGAACCGGTCCACACCTACTAGACACACTGCAGCTTGTTTGGTTTGTTTGTTCGTCAGTGAGAATGTCTCTTTTCCAGTGTCAGTCAGACGGTTGGTCCCCTGAGGACATTTACGGTTTTTTGTTTTTTTCTACAAGTGTCAAGCTTCGAAGTTTAAAAAGGCAAAATACAACACAGAAACATCAAAAACAAGGTTCTTGACATTAGGAAAACTAGAAAATTACCCCGTCTGGTCAATCCGGAGGTCGTCGAGCAGTGTTATAAACCATTCATTAGAGGACAGGGCACAGAACGTGTGTGTGTGTGTGTGTGTGTGTGCGTGTACCTACCATTCTGGTCAATCCGGAGGTCGTAGAGAGGGGTTTTATAAACCTCAGCAGATGACAGGGCACAGCGGGACAGAGGAACGTGGTGAGACGGACCCAAGATGAACACCCTGCGACTACAGCGGGGAAGAGAGGACTCCGTCACCTCACTCTGTCACCTTTTACCTCTCTGACTCACATTAGCAGCTCAGTGGACCATTCACCGGGCCATTAGTAGCCAGGCCTTTCGCTCACGTTGTTCCAAGGTGAAGCCGTGACAGAGGCTAGGCCAATACCGCTAAATACTCTCTGTCTGAGGTAACTAAGGGCGGATAGTTCCTTCAGGGTGAAACAGGGCAGGCAGATCTAAGGTTTGATAAGGAGGGAAAATGTAGAAACGAAAAACAATACATTTACATTTTAAAACCATCTAATTTCGATATATAATGTGATGATACTTCTACATGGAAATTCATTTCGTTACTGACAAAAAAAGTTGTTTTATTTATTAAAAATTCACTGAACATTTGTAATGTAACTGTAAACGAGGTTAAATGACTTACGTGACAGAAGGGTCTATCTGTTTGTATGCGTGTGCAGCACAAGCGCCACAGTAGGAATACCCTGCATGCCTGAAATCACAGATATCTGTCAGGAGGAAGTGACATCACGGCAGCAAGACACCATTACGACTGGAACAATAGAAAAGACGACATCCTTTGAGGACGACCTTTGACCTGCCACTGCCCCCATCACTACATTTACATTTGAGTCATTCATACGCCGTTGTCAAAAATCATATTTAGAGAGTGACTCTTGACGACAAGATGAGGCCTTTTCACATGACAGATATCACAACGACCAGTGGTGCTTACGGTGCTATGATTGCTCTGGCTGGTGTGACAGTGGACTGGGCTTGAGACAACCAACCTTCCAGTTGTGTATTCAGCTGGGAGCCTGAAAGGGAAGCGACGGAACAAATTAAAAGAAAAATAACACTTTCCGTACGAAACAGAAATTGGTCTTCTGCTGGACCCAACCGCTCTTATACAGTGCCTTCCGAAAGTGGATTACATTGAGATTTTGTGTCACTAGCCTACACACAATACCCCATAATGTCAAAGTCGAAATATGTTTTCATATATATATATATATATATATATATATATATATATATTTTTTTTTTTTTATGAATTACAAATTAAAAGCTGAAATGTTTTGAGTCAATAAGTATTCAACCCCTTTGTTATGGCAAGCCTAAATAAGTTCAGGGGTAAAAATGGGCTTAACAAGGTCACCTAATAAGTTGCATGGACTCACTCTGTGTGCAAGACATAACATTATCTGTAAGGTCCCTCAGTCGAGCAGTGTATTTCAAACACAGATTCAACCACAAAGACCAGGGAGGTTTTCCAATGCCTCACAAAGGGCACCTATTAGTAGATGAGTAAAAATAAAAAAAAGCGGACATTGAAATTCCCTTTGAGCATGGTGAAATTATTAATTACACTTTGAATGGTGTATCAATACACCCAGCCACTACAACGATACAGGTGTCCTTCCTAACTCAGTTGCCGGAGAGGAAGGAAACTGCTCAGGGATTTCACCATGAGGCCAATGGTGACTTTAAAACAGTTACAGAGTTTAATGGCTGTGATAGGAGAAAACTGAGGATGGATCAACAACATTGTAGTTACTTCACAATACTAACCTAAATGACAGAGTGAAAAGAAGGAAGCCGGTACAGAATAAAAAAATACCAACAGTGCATTTATTTTTAATAAAAAAGTAAAATAAAACAACAAAAAAGCGTTGAGAAAAAAGAGCAGAAGTAAAATAAAATAACAGTAGGGAGGCTATATATACAGGGAGGGTACCGGTGCAGAGTCAATGTGCGGGGGCACCGGCTAGTTGAGGTAGTTGAAGTAATATGTACATGTGGGTAGAGTTAAAGTGACTATGCATAAATAATTAACAGAGTAGCAGCAGCGTAAAAAGATGGGGTGGGGGTGCAGTGCAAATAGTCTGGGTAGCCATGATTAGCTGTTCAGGAGTCTTATGGCTTGGGGGTAGAAGCTGTTGAGAAGTATTTTGGACCTAGACTTGGAGCTCCGGTACCGCTTGCCGTGCGGTAGCAGAGAGTGACTAGGGTGGCTGGAGTCTGACAATTTTGAGGGCCTTCCTCTGACACCGCCTGGTATAGAGGTCCTGGATGGCAGGAAGCTTGGCCCCAGTGATGTACTGGGCCGTACACACTACCCTCTGTAGTGCCTTGCGGTCGGAGGCCGAGCAGTTCAAATCAAATCAAATCAAATCAAATGTTATTGGTCACATGCGCCGAATACAACAGGTGCAGACATTACAGTGAAATGCTTACTTACAGCCCTTAACCAACAGTGCATTTATTTTAAACAAAAAAGTAAGAATAAAACAACAACAAAAAAGTGTTGAGAAAAAAAGAGCAGAAGTAAAAAATAAAGTGACAGTAGGGAGGCTATATATACAATAGAATAAAGTGACAGTAGGGAGGCTATATATACAGGGGGGTACCGTTGCATAGTCAGTGTGCGGGGGCACCGGCTAGTTGAGGTAGTTGAGGTAATATGTACATGTGGGTAGAGTTAAAGTGACTATGCATAAATACTTAACAGAGTAGCAGCAGCGTAAAAAGGATGGGGTGGGGGGGCAGTGCAAATAGTCCGGGTAGCCATGATTAGCTGTTCAGGAGTCTTATGGCTTGGGGGTAGAAGCTGTTGAGAAGTCTTTTGGACCTAGACTTGGCACTCCGGTACCGCTTGCCGTGCGGTAGCAGAGAGAACAGTCTATGACTAGGGTGACTGGAGTCTTTGACAATTTTGAGGGCCTTCCTCTGACACCGCCTGGTATAGAGGTCCTGGATGGCAGGGAGCTTTGCCCCAGTGATGTACTGGGCCGTACGCACTACCCTCTGTAGTGCCTTGCGGTCAGAGGCCAAGCAGTTGCCATACCAGGCGGTGATGCAACCAGTCAGGATGCTCTCGATGGTGCAGCTGTATAATTTTTTGAGGATCTGAGGACCCATGCCAAAACTTTTCAGTCTCCTGAGGGTGAATAGGCTTTGTCGTGCCCTCTTCACGACTGTCTTGATGTGTTTGGACCATGATAGTTTGTTGGTGATGTGGACACCAAGGAACTTGAAGCTCTCAACCTGTTCCACTACAGCCCGGTCGATGAGAATGAGGGCGTGCTCAGTCCTCTTTTTTTTCCCTGTAGTCCACAATCATCTCCTTTGTCTTGGTCACGTTGAGGGAGAGGTTGTTATCCTGGCACCACACGGCCAGGTCTCTGACCTCCTCCCTATAGGCTGTCTCATCGTTGTCGGTGATCAGGCCTACCACTGTTGTGTCGTCTGCAAACTTAATGATGGTGTTGGAGTCGTGCCTGGCCATGCAGTCATGGGTGAACAGGGAGTACGGGAGGGGACTGAGCACGCACCCCTGAGGGGCCCCCGTGTTGAGGATCAGTGTGGCAGATGTGTTGTTACCTACCCTTACCACCTGGGGGGCGGCCCGTCAGGAAGTCCAGGATCCAGTTGTAGAGGGAGGTGTTTAGTCCCAGGATCCTTAGCTTAGTGATGAGCTTTGAGGGCACTATGGTGTTGAATGCTGAGCTGTAGTCAATGAATAGCATTCTCACGTAGGTGTTCCTCTTGTCCAGGTGGGAAAGGGCAGTGTGGAGTGCAATAGAGATTGCATCATCTGTGGATCTGTTGGGGCGGTATGCAAATTGGAGTGGGTCTAGGGTTTCTGGGATAATGGGATAATGGTGTTGATGTGAGCCATGACCAGCCTTTCAAAGCACTTCATGGCTACAGACGTCAGTGCCATGGGTCGGTAGTCATTTAGGCAGGTTATCTTAGTGTCCTTGGGCACGGGGACTATGGTGGTCTGCTTGAAACATGTTGGTATTACAGACTCAGTCAGGGACATGTTCAAAATGTCAGTGAAGACACTTGCCAGTTGGTCAGCACATGCTCGGAGTACACGTCCTGGTAATCCGTCTGGCCCTGCGGCCTTGTGAATGTTGACCTGCTTAAAAAGTCTTACTCACATCGGCTACGGAGAGCGTGATCACACAGTCATCCGGAACAGGTGGTGCTCTTCTTGGCAGGAAGTAATGGGAGTCCATAATAAATACAAATAGGATGCGCAGAAGGGAACCACAATTTTGGCCCCCATAACAATATAGTTAAATAGCCCCATCATAGCCATTCTAAGGATAGCTTTCCCACCTTGTTGTGACTAACTGGGTTTGAACCAGCGCTCCTGCATGTCACAAGACTATGTTATCCCGCTTAGCTAAAGCCCACAGGGATGAGATCTGGAAGTTAATGTAAAGGACGACATGCTGCTTACTCAGCGAGTACCGCTTCTTCCTGATTCAGCTCATACGGAGACTGAAACTCAGGACCTTTGCCTTGAAAACAAACGCGACCCCCCCACCTCCGGTTGCATACCAACCCATCAAACTTTTTTCAATTGCGCAAGGGGCGAAACTTCAGGCTGAGGAGTGAGTTGTCACAGATCCCCATCTGCTACACTAATACCAGTCTTCAAGATCCAGCAAGGTTACTCATCACAACAGCGTGGTTTGGTGACCCACGTTTACGTGATGAGATACTTGCCGGAGACCTGAAGACGTGTTAGTTGGACACGTCGCCGGCAACGGTACACATTATTAGGGTAACGTGACTGACTGGGTTAAGACTGTTAGCCTACTGAGCTAAAGCCTAGGCATTGGTTCTGTGACTTGGATGGGTCTCTTCGAGGAGGTCAAAGGGGGGGTGTGAAGTGTAACAGGTGGTTTGGGGACCACACTCACAGGAATAAAATAAAGTCAACATGCCACATTGGCTTCAGGAACCACCAGAAACCTGTTTAATACAGAGAGCGTTTTTGATTCTGTTCTCTTCTATCATTCCTTGCTGGAAACGTACCAGAATGTTGTCTCTGGTTTTAATCTGAATTTATTGAACTTTTTTTGATGAATCTGAATGCGTCTGAGAAGTTGAATATATTAAACTTTGAGAAACTTGAAATTATAGTTTGTAAACTCGATACAAACAATTAATGGAATATTGACCATACTGAACCTGAATAAATATTGAATTGGAAAAAGTAATTAAACATTTAAAACTGAATGCAATGTTAATTCAATTCAGTTTCAAACCATGAAATACAAATTCAATTTATGAATTCAATTAATCAATTTGTGCATTACAAATTCCAAAATATTACATTCAAATTCCAAATGCAAAAAATATTTAATTCAAATGCTGTTTCTGTTGGCACTGAAATCGCTCCCGTTTTTAGTCATTTATATGCTCTTATCCAGAGCGACTTACAGTTAGTGAGTGCATACATTTTCCATACTGGTCCCCCGTGGGAAACGAACCCACAACCCTGGCGTTGCAAGCGCCACCCTCTACCAACGGAGCTACACGGGGGCCATCCTCTACCAACGCATTTATTAATTTCTACATTCGTTTTTGCCACATTCTATTATAGGCACTGTAATGCTTACTTTTAACTGTGAGCTAAACAAACAAAAAATTACAAATATATTAAAACATCTCCTAAAGTATAATTTTTTGAGATGATTCATGTTACTGTCCCCACTAAAACAACAAAAATACTTAAATACATTTAAAATGTTGTCCTTGAAACAATGAATTCCATTCATTCCTATGGAGGACTGCTCCTACTGGGAGTGCCAATATGGCCGACCAGTGGTTTCAAAGCCTCTCCATGGCCAATACATGGCATCAGCAATCCAGGGTTTATATGATCAGGCCATTTCATCTCACCAGGACAGGAGGAAAAAAACAATGCAGGCTTTGTTGCTCTGAGACAGCTGATTGGGAGAGCACGGCCTGTTGTACTTTCCTATAATATAAAACAATTCCTCACCTCTCTCCTACTCAATTAGCCAACTAGCTAGCTGAACAAAAATATAAAACGCAACATATAAAGTGTTGGTTTCATGAGCTGAAATAAAAGATCTCAGACATTTTTCTATATGCACAAAAAGCTTTAGCTCAAATTTGTTTACATCCCTGTTAGTGAGCATTTCTCCTTTGCCAAGATAATCCATCCACCTGACAGGTGTGGCATATCAAGAAGCTGATTAAATAGCATGATCATTACACAGGTGCACCTTGTGCTGGGGACAATAAAAGGCCACTAAAATGTGCAGTTTTGTCAATGCCACAGATGTCTCCAGTTTTGAGGGAGCGTGTAATTGATATGCTGACTGCAGGAATGTCCACCAGATCTGTTGCCATTGAATTTAATGTTAATTTCTCTACCATAAGCCGCCTCCAACATCATTTTAGAGAACTTGGCTGTATGTCCAACCTGCCTCACAACACCAGCCAGCATCTGAGACCAGCCACCCGGACAGCTGATGAAACTGAGGAGTATTTCTGTTTGTCTGTAATAAAGTCCTTTTGTTGGAAAAAAAGTCATTCTGACTGGCTGGGCCTGGCTCCCCAGTGGGTGTGTCTGGCTCCCAAGTGTGTGAGTCTATGCCCTCCCAGGCCCACCCATGGCTGCGCCCCTTCCCAGTCATGTGAAATCCATAGATTAGGGCTTTATTTATTTCAATTGACTGATTTCCTTATATGAACTGTAACTCAGTAAAATCGTTGAAATTGGTGTGTTTATATTTTTGTTCAGTATAGTTACTTCCCAGGACAACAGCCCAAAGAGAGACCAGTCTCAACCCAAACACTACAGAGAGCTGTCTGCAGCTAGCTAGCTAGCTTGGTTAGATAACCCCTGGTCTCTAGCCCATACCCCGGTTCAGTTCTCTACCTGAGGCGGCGTACCAACTGCCAGCGTGACTTGCTTCTCTGCACACTGTTCGGTTCGACATCTCAACTCCCGAGCTGCCTGTTGGAACCTGGTCAGGAAGAAAAAGTCAAAACCCAGGGGGAAAACAACTGGCCAGAAAGAAACCACCAACAAAAAACAAACGTCGGCTAGACAAAGAAGGAATGCAAAAAATAGGAAGTTAGCCAGCTAGATAAAAATGCTGAGAAAAGTTAGTCTGTTTGATAGCTAGCCAGCAGGCTACTTTAAAATACGATATTTGAAACGATAGTTACGGACGAACAAAAGCTAATGAAGTGTGTCTGTTGGTTGCCAAAATAGCACCACTGACTTGACTAAAACTGGGGGTTGCGTAACTCGGGATCGCTCGTAGCGTCTTGTTACGCCTGTTACGTTAGTGCGTCAGAATCGACCTAACAGCCATTGGCTGGCAGCATATTTCAGAGGACGCCGATTCGTTGCTTCTTCGTGGCAGGTAAAGGGCGGGGTTAAACGTTTTCTAAAAATGACGTAAGGCTGCGTGGATTGGTTGCTCGAAGAGAATGCAAAGAAACTATTCGTAAAAAAATGTTGTAGGCGTGGCTATGACCCACCTGTAGAAAGTGGGTATACTCGGTTTCGCCGGCACGCAAATATGATATTACTTGAATAGATGTGATTCCATAGTTATGAAGTTTTGAACCCATTCATAAAGAGCCCTTTTGCCGTAATATTGTGTACCGCAATGCCGTGACCCGGATTCGAACCGGGGTTGCAGGGCCACAACGCAGAGTACTAACCACTACATTTTAGTCATTTATCAGACGCTCTTATCCAGAGCGATTTACAGTTAGTGAGTGCATACATATTTTTCCATTTTTATCTTCATACTGGTGGGAATCGAACCCACAACCCTGGCGTTGCAAGCGCCATGCTCTACCAACTGAGCTACAGGGGACCACTATAAGGTCACGGCAAACTACCAGGTCTTGCTCATGCATGGGAGACATTCCCCGCATAGAACTCGCGTGAAGGTGTTGCTTATCCTGTAATTCTCAATTAATTGAAATCATGGTACAAGGTTGATTTTGCCGAATGCAAACCGTGCACTTTCTGGCCTTCTTCAGGACGGCATAGCCCGGTGCCCCCGGGTGCCTGGAGATTTCACTTAAGGACCAATGGAATGGTCTAAAATATACAAACTCCGCCCTAAAATATACAAACTCCGCCCACCAGGGGCACTGGACCATGCAAAACGAACTCTCCCATTGTTGTGTATAAATGGGCGGATTCGGTTATGCTGAGCGGCGGGCACCGGGCAGCGGCCCGTTACATCATCGGGCTAATCTGTGCCACTCGGCCATTTTGCCAACAAGGCAGCATGGTGCATCATCCAGAAACATACAACATCTCTTTACCATTAAATACATGTTTTAATTTTCTATCTCGTCTTCATTCGGGAAGGCAGATAAAGCTAAAAAGCAATCACTTTTGCATGTGAAAACAAAGAATCCTACTCATTACTCCACGTGCCCCCACGTCACTTTGTTTGAACCGATTTCGCAGTGGGTTTTAGTTCCAAAAGGAATGCAATGAACTTTCAACCGGTGCAAAACAGGCCTAAATGGGCGCCTGGGCGACATTAATGGTCCAATGAAAAGCGTTAGGATTGGTCGATTCTCTTACTAGCGTTGCAGCAGCAGAGTTTAGGTCTAAACTAAGGCAAGGAAACATCAAACCATTAGGTTTTTATTTTTATAATACTGTACAATGGAAATAAAACCATATATTTGGCATATTATTGGCGTCATAACACTTGATGCACTTGTCTTTTCTTACTGACAGTGATTGACTTGGGCCAGAGCGCTGTAGAAGCATGTCTAATTTGGGGGGAATTGTACGGATGTCCAGTACGGAAGTCCAGAGAGGACATATTAATAAATAAAAAAACACTATAATATTCCCTTGTTATGTCAGATTACAATTTATTTTTCTCATGATCACAACATAACAAAAGTTGTTTTGTCGAGATCACAAGATACATTTCTCGTGACGATATAACAAAAGTTGTTATCTCAAGATCATGAGTAAAACTCTATAAATAGAAGTGGATGTCTTGATGATAGATTGCCAGAATGGATGAGGCGGCAGAGCCCACTGTGTATCAGCGCATACGTTTTTATTGATTGCTACACTAAAGGGATGGTACATTTCATGCTAACACCATGCTTTAATTTGTGTTTGGAGCTCATTATCAATTTATAAATTAGAACGTTAGCAAGCGTGAACGTGCCACCCCGAAGTCCACAGCCAATTGCATGCAATCAACAACGCAGCTAACGTGGCTAGTCTTGTTATCTATGCAGGTTCTTAGCTTGCCTAACTGATATGTGTATAACTGTAAGGGACACTTAATGCTTTGAGGATAATATTTAAATTTACAGAGTGGGTGGGATCCACTCCTGGCAGGCTGATCAGATTCAATTTCAGCCTCAGAGGCTGATAAGTCAGAATGTTGCCTTGTAGGCAGATTAGTTGTCAAAGTGCTTTATAGGCAGATGTATATCTGATCCAGGGGGTGAGCTCTATTCCTGGCAGGCTGATCAGATTCATTAGCAGCCTCAGAGGCTGATAAATCAGGAGGCTGCCTTTTAGACTGTTTCATATTTACATTTCAGTCATTTAGCAGACACTCTTATCCAGAGCGACTTACAGTTAGTGCATACATTATTATTCTTTAATTTTTTTTCATACTGGCCCCCCGTGGGAATCGAACCCACAACCCTGGTGTTGCAAACGCCATGCTCTACCAACTGAGCTACATCCCTGCCGGCCATTCCCTCCCCCTACCCTGGACAACGCTGGGCCAATTGTGCGCCGCCCCATGGGTCTCCCGGTCGCGGCCGGCTACGACAGAGCCTGGATTCGAACCAGGATCTCTAGTGGCACAGCGCCACTCGGGAGGCTGTAAGGCTCCTTGCAGACAGCCTACAAGGCAGCATCCTGACTTATCAGCCTCTGAGGCTGATAATGAATCTGATCGGCCTGCCAGGAATAGACCCCAACCAGACTTGATCATATAACGCACTGACTGCTAATCTACCTGCAAGGAGCTTTACCTATGAAACAGCCTACAAGGTGGCGAGCGATATTTCAGCAGCAGGTATAAAATAATGACAGACAACAGACTAACCAGATAACCAATTCAAAACATAACTTGTAGCAGTTATCGTGCTAGTTAACTAGCCAACTGTATATAAACGTGTCTAGTTAGATACTGTTCCTTGCTTTGAAGTAGCCCACCTTTTCCATTTCATCCTGAAATGAGGGAATCATTTTTATAAAGAAAAGTATTTGGTTATATTTTATATCAAGTGTGGCAGCCATCCTCCAGGATAGCTACTGGGTGTGCAGGCTTTTGTTCCAAGTCCTGGTCTAACCACATTGTAGCCTAAACATCAGCTGCTCAACAGGACCTTGATAAGCAGCCTTGGGTGTTTCAGGGCCGGATCAAAAGGCCAAGCCTGCACACCCAGGAGCTCGCCAGATGGAGGGTTGACCACATGTTGACAAGGGCACCAGCGCAGGAGACAAGACACAGCAGCCTGTCAACAATGTAGACTATAATAATAGTCATGACTATGTGGTTAAAAGTCATGGAGAAGTCATGGAAAATGTGTACGAACCCTTAACAGTGAATAATCAGAGGTCTGTTTATAGCATAATGACATTTGTGAATTTCAGTGAACATAGTTTCAATGGACCGACTTGGAAAATGACAGCTATTTTAGTCCCAAGTCAAGCACAGTTTACTAGCAATGATTTAGCTGACAGTTGCTTTAACGAGGAACGTTTTACTTCCAATGACTGACTGACATTTGGTTCTCTTATGAGAATGCAGAATGCTCTGACACGGTAAATCTCTCAGAATATCAAGACATTTGATATCAGTCATGGATGTTTAATGGGTACACATGGGGAAGGAACACGCTCCGTAACATGTACAGTCAATTACAGAAACCCAAAAAAACAACAAGTTTCTTCAACAAAAAAATAATAAAATCAGTACACAGTAATAATAATAAAATAAAAACACTTTACAATTCGGATGCAGAATGAAACACATCTCGTCTCGGATGACAAGTCGACCAGTGTAGTCTCTTCAGAGACGTCTAGATGCGGTCCTCATATTGAGACTTGTTCTGGAGGAGATGTGCAGCTAGAAATTCAATGGGATTACGAGGCCTGGAAGGGAAAGAGGATGAATACAAAAATCATCAAATAACACGATACAATATCTTTACTGCTCCATTATACAGAGACAACTGAAATGGGTTTTATTTATTTTTGGCACAGCAGCCAATAAAAACAACAAGGGGTATTCTTCAGGTGTGCGGGTATCTGTGGTCCTCTGTAGCTCAGCTGGTAGAGCACGGCGCTTGTAACGCCAGGGTAGTGGGTTCGATCCCCGGGACCACCCATACACAAAAAAAATGTATGCACGCATGAAAAAGCGTCTTCTAAATGGCATATTATTATTATTATTTATTTCAGAGCCCAGCCTCACCACACAACACAGGCTGATGTTGCGAGACCGAGGTTATACAGCATGTGAGACAGGGAAAGGAAATGTATTGGAGCCTGCTTCCTCCGTTTCTTCCTAGGTTCCTGCCTTCTAGGGTGTTTTTCCCTAGCCATCGTGCTTCTGCACTGCTTGCTCTTTCAGGTTTTTAGGCTGGGTATCTGTAAAGCATTTTTGATGTACCAAAAAAGGACTTTTATAAAAATGTGATTTATTGTAGCCCACCTCTCTTTGGCTAGCACAGAGATCCCCTGTAGAAGGACCGGCACCACAGTCTGGTCCAGATATGCCCGTGTTGGGAGAGACTGAAGATCCACCTTCTGTTTAGACATCTTCTCGGTGTTGGACCTCTCGGTATCCTCGATCTTCTGGAGGGGAGGAGTGATGTACAAGCACGTCAGCATGTAAGCCTACATTTCCCTAGCCCCCCCCCACAAGTTCACCATCATCATGTATACAGTTAGTAACTTGTAAGTTCAGTTATTATTAACAGTAACGTCGAGGTCTATACCATTGGCTAATGTTTCCCTAACCTCGGCTCAAGGCTTCATTCACTTTGAGGTGAAAGCCTGTAGCAGAGGCTTAATATTTCCCTAAAACAGTCACACACAAACCAGAGTCTGCGCTTACAGGATACGTTGAATATGGCGATTCTCCTTTAAGCCCAGGAAGCAGCCGTTCAACTTGCCGTTCACCAGCTTTTCAAGCTTAATAATGTCAAAATATGTTCAAATAATGGAGTTTCGCTGAGCAACTATCGTCATTACTGCCATTAAGGCCGGTATGTACTTCCAAAACAGGTCTAAGTAACAAGTTATATGCAACCGGAAAAATGCCTTGTCGGGAAAGAATATAAGTATTTTTTTTGACCATCCGCCAAATCTACCTCCTTCAATATTAGTAATGTAATTAAAATACACTAAATAAAGCCTATCTAGAAATATACAATCACTAAAAACGTAGCCTAGTGTCAACTAAATAAAGCCTATCTAGAAATATACAGTCACTGTAAAAACAGGCTTTATTTAGTTGACACTAGGCTATCTAGAAATATACAGTCACTGTAAAAATATTCCTTATATTGTCTACTGAATAAAGCCTATCTAGAAATATACAGTGACTGTAAAAATGTAGCCTATAGTGTCTACTAAATCTACTTACATGAAATCTTATTCTGTGTAGCACGGCTGAAACAGATTGATATGACATTAATACACTGTTGTTGGTGATATAAACCAATGAGCTTTCCTGCTGCTGGATCAGCCGACCTGTGCATGGCAGTAACGAGTGATTTTATTGGATCAGCCGACCTGTGCGTGGCAGTAACGAGTGATTTTATTGGATCAGCCGACCTGTGCGTGGCAGTAACGAGTGATTTTATTGGATCAGCCGACCTGTGCGTGGCAGTAACGAGTGATTTTATTGGAGGTGTGCATGTGCCAAATCCACTTGGTCAAAAACAATACTTATAATTTTTCCAGACAAGGCATTTTTCCGGGTGCATGTAACTTATTTAAAAACCTTTTGTGGAAGTACATACCGGCCGTAACGGCAGTAATGACGGTAGTTGCTCAGCGAAACTCCATTATTTGAACATATTTTCACATTATTAAGCTTGAAAAGCTGGTGAATGGCAAGTTGAACGGCTGCTTCCTGGGCTTAAAGGAGAAATCGCCATATTCAACGTCTCCTGTATGCCCAGACTCTGGCAGGGAGCTTAGTGGTTAAGAGCGTTGTGCCAGTAACCGAAAGGTCGCTGGTTCTAATCCCCGAGCCAACTAGGTGAAAAATCTGTCGATGTGCCCTTGAGCAAGGCACTTAACCCTAATTGCTCCTGTAAGTCGCTCTGGATAAGAGCGTCTGCTAAATGACTAAAATGTAAAAATTCAACACAGTACAGTAAACTTACAGCTGTATGACTCGCCATGCTCTGGTCCATGCCTGCGTGATCTGAACGTAAACACAACAATGGGAGTAAAAGGTGTTAATCAGGTCTCCAGGTAAGGGCTTGAAACAAAGTGACTAGCTATTCTGTTTCTATGATTGTGATAGCATGGCTTTGTTCTGGTCTAGATGTCAAAGCTAACCAACCGTCTGCAGCAAACAGTTGGAATTGATTCTAGTAGCTAGTCTCTCCCAACTTTACATGACGACGACGGCAGGGTTGGGGAAGCTACTCTGAACATGACGACGACGGCAGGGTTGGGGAAGCTACACTGAACATGACGACGGCAGGGTTGGGGAAGCTACACTGAACATGATGACGACGGCAGGGTTGGGGAAGCTACTCTGAACATGATGACGACAGCAGGGTTGGGGAAGCTACACTGAACATGACAACGACGGCAGGGTTGGGGAAGCTACTCTGAACATGATGACGACAGCAGGGTTGGGGAAGCTACACTGAACATGATGACGACGGCAGGGTTGGGGAAGCTACTCTGAACATGACGACGACGGCAGGGTTGGGGAAGCTACTCTGAACATGATGACGACAGCAGGGTTGGGGAAGCTACACTGAACATGATGACGACGGCAGGGTTGGGGAAGCTACTCTGAACATGACGACGACGGCAGGGTTGGGGAAGCTACACTGAACATGACAACGACGGCAGGGTTGGGGAAGCTACTCTGAACATGACGACGACGGCAGGGTTGGGGAAGCTACTCCTGAACATGACGACGACGGCAGGGTTGGGGAAGCTACTCCTGAACATGACGACGACGGCAGGGTTGGGGAAGCTACTCTGAACATGACGACGGCAGGGGAAGAAAATGACTTTATTATAAAGGAAATGACTTCACACTGGAGGAAGTTATGCTACACTAAAGCTATCCTTAAGAAAAGTGTAGTTTACTGAACTAAAGTTACTTTGAACAAACATCAAAATCAAGCTTTATTTATACAGCACATTTCAGACATGGAATGCAACACAATGCACTTTACAGGAAAAAAAAACTTATAAAAAAAACATATTTTTACTCCACAAACATAAGAGGATAAAAACTAAAGAATAACTAAAACTGAACTATAAAAAGCATCCTGAGGAAAAGCAAAGCTAAAAAAAAGGGGTGTTTTAAGATCTTTTAAATATGCCCACAGTTTCAGCCCCCCTCAGGTTCTCTGGCAGGCTATTCCAGAGGCTTGGGGCATAGTAACTAAAGGCTGCCTCTCCATGCCTCTTGGTCCTGGGCTTTGGGATAGTTAAAAGGCCAGTGCCAGAGGACCTGAGGGACCTACTGGGTACATAACTTAAAAGCATGTCTGACATGTATTGGGGTCCAAAATCAAGGATTGACTTAAAAACCAATAGAAGAATCTTAAAAGTAATTCTAAAACTCAGGCAGCCAGTGCAGAGACTTTAAAACCGGTGTAATGTGTGCTCTCCGTCTGGACTTGGTCAGTACCCGTGCTGCAGCATTCTGTATGTTTTGCAGTTGACCAGTGGCTTTCTTGGGTAGACCAGACAGGAGAGCATTACAGTAGTCAAGCCTGCTTGTAATAAAAGCATGGATGAGTCTCTCTGTATCCGCCTGAGAGAGAAACGGCCGCACCTTGGCAATGTACCTCAGGTGGTAAAAAGCTATTTTGGTCACATTCCTAATGTGTGATTCAAAGTTGAGTTCAGAATCTACAATAACACCCAGGTTTTCTACCTGCTGTTTTATCTATATTGCCTGTGAATTAAAATGTTCGGCCAGATTCTCTATGTGCTTTGGCTCCAATAATAAAAACCTTGTCTTGATTTAGCTGGAGGAAGTTGTGAGCCATCCAAGTATTTAAATCACTAATACATCTGTGGAGCTAAAATCATCTGGTGACACAGAAATGTAAAGTTGTGTATCCTCTGCGTAGCAGTGAAAATCAATGCTGTGCTTTCTGATAACGCTGCCAAGGGGTAACATATATAAACTGAACAGTACCGTACCCAAAATCAAACCTTGCGGAACGCCACACGTGATATCTATTTTCTCTGAGTTATGTTCACCAAGGGTGACAAAACTCTCGAACAGGTAAAAATAGGTCCTAAACCAATTTATAACTGGACCGTAGAGGCCAACCCACCTCTCCAGTCTGTCCAGAAGGACATCATGGTCAACAGAGGCCAACCCACCTCTCCAGTCTGTCCAGAAGGACATCATGGTCAACAGAGGCCAACCACCTCTCCAGTCTGTCCAGAAGGACATCATGGTCAACAGAGGCCAACCCACCTCTCCAGTCTGTCCAGAAGGACATCATGGTCAACAGAGGCCAACCCACCTCTCCAGTCTGTCCAGAAGGACATCATGGTCAACAGAGGCCAACCACCTCTCCAGTCTGTCCAGAAGGACATCATGGTCAACAGTGTCGAATGCGGCGCTTAAATCCAAGAGTACAAGGACAGAGAGCTGTTTGGCATCTTTATTGGCTCTAAGATAATTTACCACTTTAACTAAGGCTGTCTCTGTGCTGTGCTGGGCACGAAAATCAGATTGGAATTTTAACTAAATACAGTTGGCACTTCAATCATTTAGCTTTTTGAAGACCAATTTCTCCAGAACTTTGTTTAAGAATGGAAGGTTGGAGATTAGCCGAAAATTGCTAAAAACGGAAGAATCTAGATTACTTTTCTCCAGAAGGGATTTCACCATAGCAGTGGGGAAAGTGCCCGTAAACAGGGAGTGATTAACAATAGCTTGCACTTCTTCAGATATGCAATTAAAAACTGTTTTGAAGAAGGTGGTGGGGACAGGATCGAGAAGGCAGGTAGAAGGCTTAAGTTGTGATATCACTTTCCTGAGCATGTCTGTGTCAACCAGGGAAAATAATCAATAGTGCCTTTGCGTGGTAGGCTAGGGCACATATCAAACTTCTCATCAGGTCTTGCTTGACTGATAGCAAACATTAAGCTGGGTATCTTATTTCTGAAATATGCCGCAATATACTGGTAAAACAGTAGTGTGTAGTTCCAGTAGTTAGCTACACCGCTACACGGTAAAACAGTAGTGTGTAGTACCAGTAGTTAGCTACATGGTAAACAGCAGTGTGTAGTACCAGTAGTTAGCTATACCGCTACATGGTAAAACAAGTAATTAACTACTGAAAACACTAAACACTACCTCCATTTGAATGTAGTTCCACTACCACCAAGCTACTGCTAAATGTAGTTAAATTACTATTTTAACTATGTTGTTCTTATTATACCCCAGTGGTTGAACTACACTGAACAAAAATATAAAGTGCAACATGTAAAGTGTTCGTCCCATGTTTCATGAGCTGAACTTTTTCATATGCACAAAAAGCGTATTTCGCTCAAAGTTTGTGCACAAATTTGTTTACATTCCTGTTAGTGAGCATTTCTCCTTTGCCAAGATAATCCATCCACCTGACAGGTGTGGCATTTCAAGGTGATTAAACAGCATGATCATTGCACAGGTGCATCTTGTGCTGGGGACAATAAAAGGCCACTAAAATGTGCAGCTCTGTCATACAACACAATGCCACAGATGTCTCAAGTTGAGGGAGCGTGCAATTGGCATGCTGACTGCAGGACTGTCCACCAGAGCTGTTGCCAGAGAAATGTATGTTAATTTCTCTAAGCCGCCTCCAACGTCGTTTTAGAGAATTTGGCAGTATGTCCAACCGGCCTCACAACCGCAGACCACGTGTATGGCGTCGTGTGGGCGAGCGGTTTGCTGATGTCAACGTTGTGAACAGAGTGCCCCATAGTGGCGGTGGGGTTATGGTATAGGCAGGCAGAAGTTACGGACAATGAACACAATTGCATTTTATCGATGGCAATTTGAATGCATAGAGATACCGTGAAGAGATCCTGAGACCCCATTGTCATGCCATTCATCCGCCGCCATCACCTCATGTTTCAGCAAAATGATGCACGGCCCCATGTTGCAAGGATCTGTACACAATTCCTGGAAGTTGAAAATGTCCCAGTTCTTCCAAGGCCTGCATACTCACCAGACATGTCACCCATTGAGCATGTTTGGGATGCTCTGGATCGACATGTACGACAGCATGTTCCAGTTTCCGCCAATATCCAGCAACTTTGCACAGCTATAGAAGAGGAGTGGGACAACATTCCACAGGCCACAATCAACTCTGTGTGAAGGAGATGTGCTGCATGAGGCAAATGGTGGTTACACCAGTTACTGACTGGTTTTCTGATCCATGCACCTACTTTTTTATTTATTTAAAGGTCTCTGACCAGCAGATGCATATCTGTATTCCCAGTCATGTGAAATCCATATATTAGCGCCTAATCTATTATTTAAATTGACTGACTTCCTTATATGAACTGTAATACAGTAAAATCTTCGAAATTGTTGTGTTTATATTTTTGTTCAGTTAACATGTATTCACTATACATTCATTACTCCCCAACACTGGACAAGTCACCAGCTTTGAGCTAGCTTGTGTTAGCTTGCTAGCTACTAGACGTGGTCCCTAGTCTTCCGTCTCCCAAGACGCTTATAAATCTGAAAACCGCTGCAAATAAATATTTGCTACATAATGTTAGGCGTTAGATATCGTATAATCGTATCTTTGGTTACCTTCTGCCATGGTTTATGCTGGTTTCTAAATTGATGTCGCCGCCAAGACAACAACAGCCAGAGAGCGCTAACGAAGCAGTCGTCAGAAAATTAGGCGCCTTTCGATTGGCTATCCAAATTCCGGAAATGTGACTTTTAAAGGGCTAGCGCCGAAATTCCTGAACGGAAGTTCAACAGATTATCCATTATATTGACCAGATGCTCGAGTGACCGCTCTAACAATGAAAATACATGTCTTCAGAAATGGAAGGCAATCGGGAGGAGGCGAGATCTCCCGAGTGGCGCAGTGGACTAAGGAGGGGTTGGCCGGCAGGGATGTGGGTTCGTTTCCCACGGGGGGCCAGTATGAAAAATAATTTTAAAAAATAATGGAAAAAAACATGTATGCACTCACTAACTGTAAATCGCTCTGGATAAGCGCGTCTGCTAAATGACTGAAATGTAAACGTAAACGTAAGATCAGGTGGGACCATTCTAGCCAATGAGAGGGTAGATATGCGCTTGAACAACGGGAAGAACTCCGATATAAAGTGTTTTTTTTTCTCTCAAAGTTGGCGTGTCCTACTTATATCAGTACACTCGTAACAACCTAAACATTACGAAACTTTTATTCGATGAAATAAGCCACACGTAACAAAATAAGCCATTCAATTTTGTGTTAATTAACCAAACGCGACACTCATTGACCTTCATACAAAAACTCGCCGGTTGTTGAGCAAAAAAATAAAAAATAAAAAGAGAAGCTGGAGAAGACAGATTTTGGGCCCAGTTATCCCTCTCGCTTCGCCTTATCCTCTCTGGTATTTCTTAAAAAATAATGAATATAACATTACTTTTGGTATGCCACGGTAAACTTTCACACTTTATCTACTCTCAGTGCTTGTCGATTTACTTGTCTGTATACCATTATCTATACACTTATTACCGTATTTGGGGTCTTGTTTACGTGTTAGACAAGTCCGGTGTTCCACGCATGCGTAGCGCCAACTTCCTGTTACAACAAGACACCGATGTCTTGGAACTGTGTGGACTGGATCTCTACAGTGGTTTTGTTATTATGATAAAATAGACAGGTTTACGATCACCTCCTGGATATGAAAATGGTAACTAGCTACTGTAACTAGTTGTGTAGAGTTGTAACGTTACAGTATTTCACTACCATGTCGGACAAAGTTAGGGCTGGGGACGGCAAAGACAACGGAGATCTCATTAGAAGCTACCATAAACAGGCATTTCAATACATATCCGTGGCACTCAAGATCGATGAAGATGACAAAGGTTGAATGCATCTCATCTTTTTTTATATTTTTTATATTGTAGATGTTTATCATACATTAGCTTCGATGAAACCAAGAGAGTTTTACAATGTCAAAACTCTTGGTTGCATCGAAGCTAATCATACATGTTGTGTGACTGTATGCAAGCATATGCAATGGCTCACTGGGAGTGTGTGTGTGTGTGTGTGTGTGTGTGTGTGTGTGTGTATGTGTGTGAGAGAGTGAGTGTGTGTGTGTGTGTGTGTGTGTCTGTCTGTGTACTCGCTCTCTCTCTCTCTCTATCTGTGACTCTGAGCCTGTGGGTTTGTGATGGCAGGTGTCAAGGAGGAGGCAGTCCAGTGGTATCAGAAAGGCATTTCAGAGCTTCAAAAGGGGATTGCTATTGAAGTCATAGGACAAGGTAAACTAATTCCTACCTCATCGTCTTTCAAGGTAATACGAGGTGGTTTGTGTTTTGGCCAGTTACCATGTTTCTCTTTCTTTCACTTTCACTTTAGGAGAACATTATGATCGGGCAAAGAGGCTTCAAACTAAGATGATCACCAATCTCACCATGGCAAAGGACCGACTCGCTCTTTTAGGTCAGCTGTCTGACGTTTTTTTTAGATTATATCAGATCATGATAACTTCCCATACTGGTAATATATGAGTCATGCTGCAGTCTTCTCTCACAACACATTTGAAGTGATGCCACTCTTAGATTTGAGCTATAAAGATTTGTGCTGTAAAGAAATCCCTGACTAAGATCAGTACTTTTATCTCTCTTTCTCTCTCTCCCCCTCACTCAACAAGGTTTAAAAAAGATAGACATTTCAAGTGTTATATTACCAGCTATGTGTTTTAGCAATGTGCAAATAGTTGTAGTGCGTATAGTAGGGTCTCTCTCTCTCTCTCCATCCTCTCTCTCTCTCTCTCTCGCTCCATCCTCTCTCTCTCTCTCTACATCTCTCTCTCTCTCTCTCTCTCTCTCTCTCCTCTCTCTCTCTCTCTCTCTCTCTCCATCCTCTCTCTCTCACCACAGAAGGTGCATTGGCGTCTAAAAAGAGAAACAGCTCTCAGAGTCCATCGGGCCATCTCCCTACCCCTCCAGTGAGGCCTACTGGTCCAAAGAACCAGCCAGGTCCAGGTGGTTCCATGTCCAGTCACAGCAAGCCAGCGAGCACTGGAAGAACTGGCTCAAGCAAGACTAACAATATCAAGGTATCCCTGGTCCAATTAAAGTACAGGCCTTGTCCTATACTGTCTCTTATACCTGGTCCCATAAACGATTTAGTCCTAGTCTTACAACCTCCCCGAGTGGCGCAGCTGTGCCACTAGAGATCCTGGCTCGAATCCAGGCTTTGTTGTAGCCGGCCGCGACCGGGAGACCCATGGGGCGGCGCACAATTGGCCCAGCGTCGTCCAGGGTAGGGGAGGGAATGGCCGGCAGGGATGTAGCTCAGTTGGTAGAGCATGGCGTTTGCAACGCCAGGGTTGTGGGTTCGATTCCCACGGGGGGCCAGTATGAAAAAAAAAACTGTAAGTCGCTCTGGATAAGAGCGTCTGCTAAATGACTAAAATGTCAATGTAACAGTTTACAGAAAACAACGTTTCTGAGTAGTACTGTTTCAAATGGGACATTGTTGCTCATAGTGTAGGCTTTTTGTTTTATGTGAAGTGTATTTTTATGGTCTTATGGAGTGCTCTCTTTAAGGTTGTCCCTCGGGCTGCAGGACGAGGACAGAATGGCAGACCGGCAGCAGCATCAAAGGAACCACAGAGGAGGGATATGAAGAACTTTAAGAATGTGGACAGCAAGCTGGCCAACCTCATACTGAATGAGATCGTGGACAGGTAGGGTAGAGAAGTAGCCTAGCCTGGATCTATCCGTGTAGTCTTTTGATCATTGTCTAGGGAGTTGGCTATACAGTACAAACAGATGTATGACCAGGCTATGATAGAGAAGACCCTCAGCACATTCAATGGAGGGATTCTAGATACGATGATAGTGGACTGCAGTCAGGATCAAATTATACATAGACTCTTGGGGATGCCCTGACGTCAAAATCTTCGACTTTTGAGGGGGCCCACACTGGTACCTTTGTTAAGGCGGTGCCTATCTCTCCTGTAATTTAACCCATGACTGTAATTGAGACTGCTGTGGTTCTGGAGTCATTCAAACATGTGTGTCTGTGTATTTCAGTGGGTCAGCAGTGAGCTTTGAAGACATAGCAGGACAGGAGCTGGCTAAACAGGCTCTCCAGGAGATAGTTATCCTGCCTGCACTCAGACCTGAGGTGAGATTGTTTCCTTTCTACTCTGTGTTATGAGCTGCTATCTGTCAGTGATGAGCTGCTATCTGTCAGTGATGAGCTGCTATCTGTCAGTGATGAGCTGCTATCTGTCAGTGATGAGCTGCTCTCTGTCAGTGATGAGCTGCCCTCTGTCAGTGATGAGCTGCTATCTGTCAGTGATGAGCTGCTATCTGTCAGTGATGAGCTGCTCTCTGTCAGTGATGAGCTGCTATCTGTCAGTGATGAGCTGCTATCTGTCAGTGATGAGCTGCTATCTGTCAGTGATGAGCTGCTATCTGTCAGTGATGAGCTGCTATCTGTCAGTGATGAGCTGCTATCTGTCAGTTATGAGCTGCTATCTGTCAGTGATGAGCTGCTATCTGTCAGTGATGAGCTGCTATCTGTCAGTGATGAGCTGCTATCTGTCAGTGATGAGCTGCTATCTGTCAGTTATGAGCTGCTATCTGTCAGTGATGAGCTGCTATCTGTCAGTGATGAGCTGCTATCTGTCAGTGATGAGCTGCTCTCTGTCAGTGATGAGCTGCTCTCTGTCAGTGATGAGCTGCTCTCTGTCAGTGATGAGCTGCTATCTGTCAGTGATGAGCTGCTATCTGTCAGTGATGAGCTGCTATCTGTCAGTGATGAGCTGCTATCTGTCAGTGATGAGCTGCTATCTGTCAGTGATGAGCTGCTATCTGTCAGTGATGAGCTGCTATCTGACAGTGATGAGCTGCTATCTGTCAGTGATGAGCTGCTATCTGTCAGTGATGAGCTGCTATCTGTCAGTGATGAGCTGCTATCTGTCAGTGATGAGCTGCTATCTGACAGTGATGAGCTGCTATCTGTCAGTGATGAGCTGCTATCTGTCAGTGATGAGCTGCTATCTGTCAGTGATGAGCTGCTATCTGTCAGTGATGAGCTGCTATCTGTCAGTGATGAGCTGCTATCTGTCAGTGATGAGCTGCTATCTGTCAGTGATGAGCTGCTATCTGTCAGTTATGAGCTGCTATCTGTCAGTAATGAGCTGCTATCTGTCAGTTATGAGCTGCTATCTGTCAGTTATGAGCTGCTATCTGTCAGTGATGAGCTGCTATCTGTCAGTGATGAGCTGCTATCTGTCAGTTATGAGCTGATATCTGTCAGTTATGAGCTGCTATCTGTCAGTTATGAGCTGCTCTCTGTCAGTTATGAGCTGCTATCTGTCAGTGATAAGCTGCTATCTGTCAGTGATGAGCTGCTATCTGTCAGTGATGAGCTGCTATCTGTCAGTGATGAGCTGCTATCTGTCAGTGATGAGCTGCTATCTGTCAGTTATGCCTGATTCACAATCTAGGGTCAAACCTACCCAAGCCAAGCTGAGCTGCATTGGTCTGGTCTGGTTACACATCCACCATATTTGCTGAAACCGTGCTGAAAAGGACAATTTGAAATGAAAATATCAGAGCCAGCACAGTATGGTTGAGGTCGGCCCTATTGTGGGAATCAGGCTTCACAGTTGTGGCGTTGTCTCTACTCCAGTCTATGGGGTTGTCTCTACTCCAGTCTATGGCGTTGTCTCTACTCCAGTCTATGGCGTTGTCTCTACTCCAGTCTATGGGGTTGTCTCTACTCCAGTCTATGGCGTTGTCTCTACTCCAGTCTATGGCGTTGTCTCTACTCCAGTCTATGGGGTTGTCTCTACTCCAGTCTATGGCGTTGTCTCTACTCCAGTCTATGGGGTTGTCTCTACTCCAGTCTATGGCGTTGTCTCTACTCCAGTCTATGGTGTTGTCTCTACTCCAGTCTGGTGGCGTTGTCTCTACTCCAGTCTGGTGGCGTTGTCTCTACTCCAGTCTGGTGGCGTTGTCTCTACTCCAGTCTGGTGGCGTTGTCTCTACTCCAGTCTGGTGGCGTTGTCTCTACTCCAGTCTATGGCGTTGTCTCTACTCCAGTCTATGGGGTTGTCTCTACTCCAGTCTATGGCGTTGTCTCTACTCCAGTCTATGGCGTTGTCTCTACTCCAGTCTATGGGGTTGTCTCTACTCCAGTCTATGGCGTTGTCTCTACTCCAGTCTATGGCGTTGTCTCTACTCCAGTCTATGGCGTTGTCTCTACTCCAGTCTATGGTGTTGTCTCTACTCCAGTCTGGTGGCGTTGTCTCTACTCCAGTCTGGTGGCGTTGTCTCTACTCCAGTCTGGTGGCGTTGTCTCTACTCCAGTCTGGTGGCGTTGTCTCTACTCCAGTCTGGTGGCGTTGTCTCTACTCCAGTCTGGTGGCGTTGTCTCTACTCCAGTCTGGTGGCGTTGTCTCTACTCCAGTCTATGGTGTTGTCTCTACTCCAGTCTGGTGGCGTTGTCTCTACTCCAGTCTATGGCGTTGTCTCTACTCCAGTCTGGTGGCGTTGTCTCTACTCCAGTCTGGTGGCGTTGTCTCTACTCCAGTCTATGGTGTTGTCTCTACTCCAGTCTGGTGGCGTTGTCTCTACTCCAGTCTATGGCGTTGTCTCTACTCCAGTCTGGTGGCGTTGTCTCTACTCCAGTCTATGGTGTTGTCTCTACTCCAGTCTATGGCGTTGTCTCTACTCCAGTCTGGTGGCGTTGTCTCTACTCCAGTCTGGTGGCGTTGTCTCTACTCCAGTCTATGGTGTTGTCTCTACTCCAGTCTGGTGGCGTTGTCTCTACTCCAGTCTGGTGGCGTTGTCTCTACTCCAGTCTGGTGGCGTTGTCTCTACTCCAGTCTGGTGGCGTTGTCTCTACTCCAGTCTGGTGGCGTTGTCTCTACTCCAGTCTGGTGGTGTTGTCTCTACTCCAGTCTATGGCGTTGTCTCTACTCCAGTCTGGTGGCGTTGTCTCTACTCCAGTCTGGTGGCGTTGTCTCTACTCCAGTCTGGTGGCGTTGTCTCTACTCCAGTCTGGTGGCGTTGTCTCTACTCCAGTCTGGTGGCGTTGTCTCTACTCCAGTCTGGTGGCGTTGTCTCTACTCCAGTCTGGTGGCGTTGTCTCTACTCCAGTCTATGGTGTTGTCTCTACTCCAGTCTATGGTGTTGTCTCTACTCCAGTCTGGTGGCGTTGTCTCTACTCCAGTCTATGGTGTTGTCTCTACTCCAGTCTGGTGGTGTTGTCTCTACTCCAGTCTGGTGGTGTTGTCTCTACTCCAGTCTATGGCGTTGTCTCTACTCCAGTCTGGTGGCGTTGTCTCTACTCCAGTCTGGTGGCGTTGTCTCTACTCCAGTCTGGTGGCGTTGTCTCTACTCCAGTCTATGGCGTTGTCTCTACTCCAGTCTGGTGGCGTTGTCTCTACTCCAGTCTGGTGGCGTTGTCTCTACTCCAGTCTGGTGGCGTTGTCTCTACTCCAGTCTGGTGGTGTTGTCTCTACTCCAGTCTATGGCGTTGTCTCTACTCCAGTCTGGTGGCGTTGTCTCTACTCCAATCTGGTGGCGTTGTCTCTACTCCAATCTGGTGGTGTTGTCTCTACTCCAGTCTATGGCGTTGTCTCTACTCCAGTCTGGTGGCGTTGTCTCTACTCCAGTCTATGGTGTTGTCTCTACTCCAGTCTATGGTGTTGTCTCTACTCCAGTCTATGGCGTTGTCTCTACTCCAGTCTGGTGGTGTTGTCTCTACTCCAGTCTGGTGGCGTTGTCTCTACTCCAGTCTGGTGGCGTTGTCTCTACTCCAGTCTGGTGGCGTTGTCTCTACTCCAGTCTATGGCGTTGTCTCTACTCCAGTCTGGTGGCGTTGTCTCTACTCCAATCTGGTGGCGTTGTCTCTACTCCAGTCTGGTGGTGTTGTCTCTACTCCAGTCTGGTGGCGTTGTCTCTACTCCAGTCTGGTGGCGTTGTCTCTACTCCAGTCTGGTGGCGTTGTCTCTACTCCAGTCTATGGTGTTGTCTCTACTCCAGTCTGGTGGCGTTGTCTCTACTCCAGTCTGGTGGCGTTGTCTCTACTCCAGTCTGGTGGCGTTGTCTCTACTCCAGTCTGGTGGCGTTGTCTCTACTCCAGTCTATGGTGTTGTCTCTACTCCAGTCTATGGTGTTGTCTCTACTCCAGTCTATGGTGTTGTCTCTACTCCAGTCTGGTGGCGTTGTCTCTACTCCAGTCTATGGCGTTGTCTCTACTCCAGTCTGGTGGCGTTGTCTCTACTCCAGTCTGGTGGCGTTGTCTCTACTCCAGTCTGGTGGTGTTGTCTCTACTCCAGTCTGGTGGTGTTGTCTCTACTCCAGTCTATGGTGTTGTCTCTACTCCAGTCTGGTGGCGTTGTCTCTACTCCAGTCTGGTGGCGTTGTCTCTACTCCAGTCTGGTGGTGTTGTCTCTACTCCAGTCTGGTGGTGTTGTCTCTACTCCAGTCTGGTGGCGTTGTCTCTACTCCAGTCTGGTGGCGTTGTCTCTACTCCAGTCTGGTGGCGTTGTCTCTACTCCAGTCTGGTGGCGTTGTCTCTACTCCAGTCTGGTGGTGTTGTCTCTACTCCAGTCTGGTGGCGTTGTCTCTACTCCAGTCTGGTGGCGTTGTCTCTACTCCAGTCTGGTGGCGTTGTCTCTACTCCAGTCTGGTGGCGTTGTCTCTACTCCAGTCTGGTGGCGTTGTCTCTACTCCAGTCTATGGCGTTGTCTCTACTCCAGTCTATGGCGTTGTCTCTACTCCAGTCTGGTGGTGTTGTCTCTACTCCAGTCTATGGTGTTGTCTCTACTCCAGTCTGGTGTTGTTGTCTCTACTCCAGTCTATGGCATTGTCTCTACTCCAGTCTATGGTGTTGTCTCTACTCCAGTCTATGGCGTTGTCTCTACTCCAGTCTATGGTGTTGTCTCTACTCCAGTCTGGTGGTGTTGTCTCTACTCCAGTCTATGGCGTTGTCTCTACTCCAGTCTATGGTGTTGTCTCTACTCCAGTCTATGGTGTTGTCTCTACTCCAGTCTGGTGGCGTTGTCTCTACTCCAGTCTGGTGGCGTTGTCTCTACTCCAGTCTATGGTGTTGTCTCTACTCCAGTCTGGTGGCGTTGTCTCTACTCCAGTCTGTTGTTGTCTCTACTCCAGTCTGGTGGTGTTGTCTCTACTCCAGTCTATGGTGTTGTCTCTACTCCAGTCTGGTGTTGTGTTGGTCCCCTCTAGCTGTTCACTGGTCTCAGATCCCCGGCACGAGGTCTGCTCCTCTTCGGCCCTCCAGGCAACGGAAAGACCATGCTGGTGAGTCAAACGTTTTGTGACCATGACATCGCATGGTGTTGACTGCATGTCCAAGAGGTTATTCCTCCTTCTCTTGATAATGATTGGTCTCTTTTGTCCCCCTACCCAGGCCAAAGCAGTAGCCATGGAATCCCACGCCACCTTCTTTAACATCAGTGCCGCCACTCTGACCTCTAAATGGGTGAGTGGTCTGAAGAGTGTTGTCATTTTCTGAGTCCCAAATGGCACCCTATTCTCTAAGTAGTAGCACTACTTTTGACCAGGACCCAGAGGGTAGTGCACTACTTTTGACCAAGACCTATAGGGTAGTGCACTACTTCAGACCAGGACCCAGGTAGAGCGATGTCTCACCTAGTGGATTAGCTAACGTTAGTGGTAGCCTTTTTATACACTCTTTACAACCACTTTATAAAGTATACTTGAGTGACCTTTGACCTGTATCTCTCCTTTCCAGGTGGGAGAGGGAGAGAAGCTGGTCAGAGCTTTGTTTGCTGTGGCCAGAGAACTACAGCCTGCCATCATCTTCATTGGTTGGTTTGATTGATTTTATTGAATGTCTGACGTCTAACATTGATCTGACGTCCAACAGTGATCTGAGGTCTAACAGTAATCTGACGTCTAACAGTGATCTGACGTCTAACAGTGATCTGAGGTCTAACAGTGATCTGAGGTCTAACAGTAATCTGACGTCCAACAGTAATCTGACGTCTAACAGTAATCTGACGTCTAACAGTAATCTGACGTCCAACAGTAATCTGACGTCCAACTGTAATCTGACGTCTAACAGTAATCTGACGTCCAACAGTAATCTGACGTCCAACAGTAATCTGACGTCCAACAGTGATCTGAGGTCTAACAGTAATCTGAGGTCTAACAGTAATCTGAGGTCTAACAGTGATCTGAGGTCTAACAGTAATCTGAGGTCTAACAGTAATCTGAGGTCTAACAGTGATCTGAGGTCTAACAGTAATCTGAGGTCTAACAGTAATCTGAGGTCTAACAGTGATCTGAGGTCTAACAGTGATCTGAGGTCTAACAGTGATCTGACGTCTAACAGTAATCTGAGGTCTAACAGTGATCTGAGGTCTAACAGTGATCTGAGGTCTAACAGTGATCTGAGGTCTAACAGTGATCTGACGTCTAACAGTAATCTGAGGTCTAACAGTAATCTGAGGTCTAACAGTAATCTGAGGTCTAACAGTGATCTGAGGTCTAACAGTGATCTGAGGTCTAACAGTGATCTGAGGTCTAACAGTGATCTGAGGTCTAACAGTAATCTGAGGTCTAACAGTAATCTGAGGTCTAACAGTGATCTGAGGTCTAACAGGGATCTGAGGTCTAACAGTGATCTGAGGTCTAACAGTGATCTGAGGTCTAACAGTGATCTGAGGTCTAACAGTGATCTGACGTCTAACAGTGATCTGAGGTCTAACAGTGATCTGAGGTCTAACAGTGATCTGACGTCTAACAGTGATCTGACGTCTAACAGTGATCTGAGGTCTAACAGTAATCTGAGGTCTAACAGTAATCTGAGGTCTAACAGTGATCTGAGGTCTAACAGTGATCTGAGGTCTAACAGTGATCTGAGGTCTAACAGTGATCTGACGTCTAACAGTGATCTGAGGTCTAACAGTGATCTGAGGTCTAACAGTGATCTGAGGTCTAACAGTGATCTGACGTCTAACAGTAATCTGAGGTCTAACAGTGATCTGAGGTCTAACAGTGATCTGAGGTCTAACAGTGATCTGAGGTCTAACAGTGATCTGAGGTCTAACAGTGATCTGAGGTCTAACAGTGATCTGACGTCTAACAGTGATCTGACGTCTAACAGTGATCTGACGTCCAACAGTGATCTGAGGTCTAACAGTGATCTGACGTCCAACAGTGATCTGACGTCCAACAGTGATCTGAGGTCTAACAGTGATCTGACGTCCAACAGTGATCTGAGGTCTAACAGTGATCTGACGTCCAACAGTGATCTGACGTCTAACAGTAATCTGAGGTCTAACAGTGATCTGAGGTCTAACAGTGATCTGACGTCTAACAGTGATCTGAGGTCTAACAGTGATCTGAGGTCTAACAGTGATCTGACGTCTAACAGTGATCTGAGGTCTAACAGTGATCTGACGTCTAACAGTGATCTGACGTCCAACAGTGATCTGAGGTCTAACAGTGATCTGAGGTCTAACAGTAATCTGAGGTCTAACAGTGATCTGACGTCTAACAGTGATCTGAGGTCTAACAGTGATCTGAGGTCTAACAGTGATCTGAGGTCTAACAGTGATCTGAGGTCTAACAGTGATCTGAGGTCTAACAGTGATCTGAGTTACATATTGCAGTTTATATTTAATTGTATAATTATTTTTCCTGGTTGTGTTTGTTGCTGAGAGACTGAACAGACAGTGGCTGTTCACTGACCTTGTGGTGATGCTGTTTGCCGTCCTCCCAGATGAGATCGACAGCCTTCTGTGTGAGAGGAGGGAAGGGGAACACGATGCCAGCCGACGGTTAAAAACCGAGTTCCTCATCCAGTTCGATGGGGTAAGACCCCTTTGTTATGTCACAGTAATGTTACTCATACTGCAATTATCAATGGCAGTTGCAATGCCTATGTACTGTTTTATTCATGTTTTATGAATGGGTTATCAATGAGCTATAAAAAAGACCTTGTGTACACTACACTACATGACCAAAAGTATGTGGACACCTGCTCGTCGAACATCTCATTCCAAAATCATGGGCATTAATATGGAGTTGGTCCCCCCCCTTTGCTGCTATAACAGCCTCCACTCTTCTGGGAAGACTTTCCACTTGATGTTGGAACATTGCTGTGGGGACTTGCTTCCATTCAGCCACGAGAGCGTTAGTGAGGTCAAAAAAAGTATAATATCAATATCATATGTTATTTGTCACATGCACGTGTTTAGCAGATGTTATTGCAGGTGTAGCGAAATGCTTGTGCTTCTAGCTCAGACAGTGCAGTAATATCTAACAAGTAATATCTCACAATTTCACAACATATACCCAATACACACAAAACTACTAAGGAATGGAATTAAGAATATATACATATATGGACAAGCAATGACAGAGCGGCATGGACTAAGATACAGTAGAATATTATAGAATACAGTATATACATATGAGATGAGTAGTCCAAGATATGTAAACATTATTAAAGTGACTAGTATTCCATTTCTTAAAGTGGCCAGTGATTTCAATAGGCAGCAGCAGCCTCTAATGTGCTAGTGATGGCTATTTAACAGTCTGATGGCCTTGAGATAGAAGCTGTTTTTCATTCTCTCGGTCCCAGCTTTGATGCACCTGTACTGGCCTCGCCTTCTGGATGATAGTGGGGTGAACAGGCAGTGGCTCGGATGGTTGATGTCCTTGATTATCTTTTTGGCCTTCCTGTGACATTGGGTGCTGTATGTGTCTTGGAGGGCGGGTAGTTTTCCCCCGTTAATGCGTTCGGCAGACGGCACCACCCTCTGGAGAGCCCTGTGGTTGCGGGCGGTGCAGTTGCCGTACCAGGCGGTGATACAGCCCGACAGGATGCTCTCAATTGTCGTGCACTGATGTTGGGCGATTAGGCCTGGCTCGCAGTCTGCGTTCCAATACATCCCAAAGGTGTTCGATGGGGTTGAGGTTAGGGCTCTGTGCAGGCCAGTCAAGTTCTTCCACACTGATCGCGACAAACCATTTCTGAATGGACCTCGCTTTGTGCATGGGGGCATTGTCATGCTGAAACAGGAAAGGGCCTTCCCCAGACTGTTGCCACAAAGTTGGAAGCACAGAATCGTCTAGAATGTAATTGTATGCTGTAGCGTTTAGATTTCCCTTCACTGAAACAAAGGGGCCTAGCCCGAACCATGAACAGACCCAGACCATTATTCCTCCTCCATCAAACTTTACAGTTGGCACTATGCATTCGGGCAGCTTGTGTTCTCCTGGGCATTGCGCATGGTGATCTTAGGCTTGTGTGCGGCTGCTCGGCCATGGAAACCCATTTCATGAAGCTCCCGACAAACAGTTATTGTGCTGACGTTGCTTCCAGAGGCAGTTTGGAACTCGGTAGTGAGTGTTGCAACCGAGGACAGACAATTGTTATGCGCTTCAGCACTCTGTGGTCCCATTCTGTGTGCTTGTGTGGCCTACCACTTCGGGGCTGAGCCATGATAATAGACGTTTCCACTTCACAATGTTTCCACTTCAGAGTTGACCGGGGCAGCTCTAGCAGGGCAGAAATTTGACGAACTTACTTGTTGGAAAGGTGGCATCCTGTGACGGTGCCACGTTGAAAGTCACTGAGCTCTTCAGTGAGGCCATTCTACTGCCAATGTTTGTCTATGGAGATTGCATGGCAGTGTGCTCGATTTTATACACCTGTCAGCAACAGGTGTGGATGAAATAGCTGAATCCACTAATTTGAAGTGGTGTCCACATACTTTTAAAATATACAGTGGGGAGAACAAGTATTTGATACACTGCCGATTTTGCAGGTTTTCCTAATGCAAATTAATTACTTAAAAATCATACAATGTGATTTTCTGGATTTTTGTTTTAGATTCCGTCTCTCACAGTTGAAGTGTACCTATAATAAAAATTACAGACCTCTACATGCTTTGTAAGTAGGAAAACCTGCAAAATCGGCAGTGTATCAAATACTTGTTCTCCCCGCTGTGTATATATATATATATATATATATATATATAGTGTAGGTATCCTTCAACAACACTAGTCTCCTGATTAGTGTCCACTAATGTCCTGCAGGTGCAGTCAGAAGGTGCAGAGAGGGTCCTGGTGATGGGAGCTACCAACAGGCCACAGGAGCTGGACGAAGCTGTTCTCAGGTACTGGATATGATACACAAAATAAAGTTCTGAACCGGTTCAAACCCCAAAAAATAAGGAACATTTTATATCGTTCATTTCTGTTCTTTTTTTAAAAAACATTTAGCTCAACATTAAATTAACACTGTGTGGATAGAGCAGCAAGCCATGTACAGTATATGCATTGGACAGACAAGTGTAGGGCGCGAGATGTGACTAAAGTTTTGCGGGTGGTGATAGAGGGTGGAGGAGGAGGCTTGGCTTGAAACACTGGGCATGTTGTTATGACATTATCTGAATTATACATATGAATTAGCAGCTTCTATGAAGGAAGGAACTTTGAATGTCTTTGAACTTCCTGGAGTTGGCTTAACATTGGACCAGAGGTAGCTAGCTAAGAAACACCGGAATTAAAATAAAAACACGTCTTACCTTTTCTGTAGTTAATAAATCCAATGTGAAACGTGATAACTATAGTATCCTTAATTAGCATTGAAAAGGTTAATCCATTCTTCTCTAATAAAATATATCTCTCTCTAATTTCTGAATCACGCTTGTAACGCCAGTAGCTACAGTAGCCTCTGCTTCGGGGGGGGGGGGGGGGGGGCAGGTAGCCTAAAACAACCGGGAAAATAACGGTTCTGTTCCGGAACAGTATAGATCACTTTCGTTCCCAGTTCTGATTCTGTTCCTTGAAAAATGTCCTTATTTTCCGGGTTTTCTGTTCTGTTCCCTGAACCGGTTCTAATTTGTTATTTTATTTGTCCTTTTTATAGGCGATTTGCCAAACGGGTGTACGTGTCCTTGCCAACAGAGGAGGTAAACCCACGTTGCATGTTTCTGAACTTTGCTATGGCTTGAGTAGTTTACCGGGTAGATTTTTTTAAAACCAATGTTATGTGTTTGCTATCGCCACAGACGCGTTTCAAGTTGCTGAATAATCTATTGGGAAAGCATGGACACCCACTCAACCAGAAGGAATTAGCCCATCTAGCAAAGTAAGTTCTCACACTACGCTACACTTGGCCACATCTTTTCCCCCCCAAAGCATAAAACCGTAGAGGTAAAACCATACAACCTAAACATGCTCTAACCTCCTCAGAATGACAGGGGGCTATTCAGGAAGTGATCTTACCTCATTGGCTAAGGATGCTGCTCTTGGACCAATCAGGGGTGAGTAAAGGCCGATCTTTCAGCCTGTACCAATGCCCAAAGGTTATGGCTATATGCAATAGTAATAGACAAAGTACCTATTATACCTATATTCACTCACCGGCCAGTTTATTAGGTACACCCCGGATCGCACCTACTATATAAAAACAGGCATCGAGGCATCCAGTTACTGTTCGACTGAATGTTAGAATGGGCAAAACAAGTGACCTAAGCGACTTTGAGCCTGGTATGATCGTCGGTGTCTAGGGTTTACGGAGAATGGTGCGACAAACATAAAACCATCCAGTCTGCGGCAGTCCTGTGGGGGAAAACAGCTTGTTGAGATGTCAAAGGAGAATGGCAAGAATTGTGCAAGCTAACAGGCGGGCCACAAACAGACAAATAACATGTTTACATTTTAGTCATTTAGCAGACGCTCTTATCCAGAGCGACTTACAGTTAGTGAGTGCATACATTTTCATACTGACTGCCCCCCCCTGTGGGAATCGAACCCACAACCCTGGCGTTGCAAGCGCCATGCTCTACCAACTGAGCTACACGGGACACAATAAGTATTTATAACGGTGCAGTACAACAGTGGTGTGCAGAACGGCATCTCGGAAAGCACAACTGGTCGATCCTTGTCACAGATGGACGACCACCCCGGGTTCCACTCCTATCAGCTAAAACCAATAAGAAGCGGCTCCAGTGGGCACGCCGTCACCACCACTGGACAACTGAGGAGTGGAAAAACATAGCCTGAAACATGACAGTGAGTTTCAGTTTACTTGAGTGGCCTGCACAGTCCCCAGACCTCAACCCAATAGAGCGTCTTTGGGATGAGATGGAACGGGCTGTTCACAGCATGAATGTACCACCGTCCAATCTGTAGCATGGACCGACATCCTTGTGGAACTTTTCCGACACCTTGTAGAATGCCCCGAAGAATTCGGGCTATTCTGGAGGCAAAGTGGGGTCCGAACCCGGTACTAGTTGGGTGTACCTAATAAACTGTCCGGTGTATATTATAATATTGTAGCAGACCTGATGGGTAGCCCCGACCAGGACTCAAACCCAGGTCCAGCGACTGTCAACAGCTTAACCGTTACACCAAGAGGTCCGAACCCCTTGACGAGGTCGCTAGGTGTTGGGTTAAGGTCTCCACAATATCTTTATGCCTGGTGCCTGATCATGTTTGTTTTGTCTGTTTACACAGAACTGGGACCAGAGCAAGTGAAAAACATGGCTGCTAGTGATGTAAGTTGTAACAGCTAAAAGCTAGAATAGACTATATCTGACATGAATAGAGAATATATTTATGTGTCTGAATAGAGAATATACACTATATATACAAAAGTATGTGGACACCCCTTCAAATGAGTGGATTTGACATTTTCAGCCACACCCGTTGCTGACAGGTGTATAAAATTGAGCACACAGCTATGCAATCTCCATAGACAAACATTGGCAGTAGAATGTCCTTACTGAAGAGCTCAGTGACTTTCAACGTGGCACCGTCATAGGATGCCACCTTTCCAACAAGTTAGTTCGTCACACAAGCTCACAGAACGGGACCGGCGAGTGCTGAAGCGCGTTAAAATGGTCTGTCCTCGGTTGCAAAACTCACTACCGAGTTCCAAACTGCCTCTGGAAGCAACGTCAGCACAAGAACTGTTCATCGGGAGCTTCATGAAATGGGTTTCCGTGGCCGAGCAGCCGCACACAAGCCTAAGATCACCATGCGCAATGCCAAGCGTTGGCTGGAGTGGTGTAAAGCTCGCCGCCATTGGACTCTGGAGCAGTGGAAACACTTTCTCTGGAGTGATGAATCACGCTTCACCATCTGGCAGTCGGACGTACGAATCTGTGTTTGGTGGATGCCAGGAGAACGCTACCTGCCCCAATGCACAGTGCCAACTGTAACGTTTGGTGGAGGAGGAATAATGATCTGGGGCTAGGCCCCTTAGTTCCAGTGAAGGGAAATCGTAATGCTACAGCATACAATTACATTCTAGACGATCCTTCCCAGAAGAGTGGAGGCTGGTATAGCAGAAAAGGGGGGGGGGACCAACTCCATAGTAATGCCCTTGATTTTGGAATGAGACGTTCGAAGAGCAGATGTCCACATACTTTTGGTCATGCAGTGTATTTCTGTGTATGAATAGAGAATATATGTATGTGTCTGAATAGAGAATATGTTTCTGTGTCTGAATAGAGAATATATTTCTGTGTATACTGATGCTTTTTTGCATTTACAGATGCGTAACATCCGCTGCCGGGACTTTGAGGATTCTCTGAAGCGTATAAAGCCCAGTGTCAGTCCCACAACCCTGAACGCGTATGTTAGGTGGAACACTGACTATGGAGACACCACGGTCTTCTAGAACCATGGAACTAACTCACTTCCCAGCTAGCGCATAACGTTCTAAGAACCATATGTTTCTTCGAGCTTGGTGAGAGCGTGGTTGTCCTATGGTTATTTTGCATTAAAACCTTTCCACAACTTTCTGGGAACGGTGCAGGTAGTTGCTTGGCTTTGGAACGTTCTTTTATTGGTATTTCAATATTTTAACCAGAACGTTTCCTAAAAGTTCAAACATGGTTGCATTTAATCTCAATTTTGGTAATGTTCTAGGAACGTTCTCCAACTGGTTTGACGTTGGGAATGTTCTCAAATAGTTCAGTGAACGTTAAGAAACAACGTGGGATTTTCAGTACTTCAGCATAACGTGTCCTACAGGTTGCCTCCTGGTTCTATTTAAAGTAATGTATAAAAAATAATCTGAGAGCGTTAAGAAAACTTTCCATAAAAAAACCACAAGAAAACTTTAACGTTCAGAGAACGTTCTAAGAATGTTATTTAAAAACATATACATTCTGTTCTCAGCATCAACAAAACTGTCTCTATCCTCTATCTTGTTAAGTGTGTTCAGGTGTGTTGGCCGCGCACACTAATTGGCCACACCTAATCTTAATGAGTGCTTGTTTCCTTTAAAAAAGTGGTCTGTTTGAATAGACTTAAATGAACAGCTTTGTATGCGTAAAAAACTTAACATGCTAACTCCATCCTGGTGGTGCAGTGGACTAATTCCATGGATAGAGAACAGAAGATGATGGGTTCGAATCTCACTGATACTGTGTCACAATAAAAAATAAGTGTGTTTGCCTGATTAATGTCAAAGGAAATGAATGTCCATGTGTCCGATGTGTGCTGGGAGTTCAAAACTGTTAACCTGAGCTAGCAGTGTTATTAAAAGTCTTATTGAAATATTCAGTGAAAGTTTTTTAAGGACGTTTTTCAGAAACTTCCAAATAACCTATAATTTTCATTCTCACAGCATTAATAAAAGCTCCCGGGAAAGATGCGCCGAATACAGCAAGTATAGACTTTACCGTTTTAAATGCTTACATACGAGCCCTTTCCCAACAATGCAGTTAAAAAGTACTACAATTAACAAATAGATACAAAATAAAATAGTGACACAATAAATAAAAATAAACGTTTAAAAAAAAACTATCAAGGAACCAGAGTAAAACGTTCTCAGAACCTCCCTGCAACCTAAAAATGAACCCAACCTAAAAATAAACCAGGAACAGTCAACATTTTCACTTCTTTTCTCAGAAGGTTAAAAAAAAAAAACGTACCTTTTTACCGCTCAGGAAGCATATGGCTTCGTTCCCACAACCAATGTGAAACCTTAAAGCATATGTTCCCATAACGCCAAACGAACCAAATGTGCTAGCTGGGTTAGTTCCATCTGAGATGTGACGCAACCAGGGATATATTCATTAGTGAATACATACAGTTTTGCAACGGAAAACGTATTGCACCGAAAACCACTGTTTCTTATTGGACAAGTTCAGGGTTAGTCTCTCCCTGTTTTCAGCGTTTGCTTCAGTTTTGTTTGAGTAGTGCGAGGGAAATACAGATAAATAGAATCACTGTTGAATTTGATGGATTGGAAATGTAGCAAATTTGCATAGCAACAGGAATGGCATTCTGATTTGTTGATATTGTTGATTGACAGCTTTGAGAGTTTAAATTATACTACTGCGTAAATAGCTACTGCATGAAGACTAAGGAGGTGAACAATGATATGCACTCTACAAGGTGTCGAAAGCGTTCCACAGGGAAGCTGGCCCACGTTGACTCCAATGCTTCCCACAGTTCTGTTAAGTTGGCTGGACGGGTGGTGGACCATTCTAGATACACAAGGGAAACTGTTGAGTGTGGAAAAACCCAGCAGCGTTGCAGTTGTTCTTACAAACCGGTGCGCCTGGCACCTACTACCATACCCCGTTCAAAAGGCACTTAAATATTTTGTCTTGCCCATGCACCCTCTGAATGGCACACATACACAATCCATGTCTCAGGGCTTAAAAATCCTTCTTTAACCTGATTGAAGTGGAGTTAACAAGTGACATCAATAAATGATCAAAGCTTTCAACTGGATTCTCTTGGTCAGTCTGTCATGGAAAAAAGCAGTTGTTCCTAATTTTTTGTCCACTCAGTGTACGTGTCAGCAACCACAGCTAGTGAAATCACTGCAACCCTAAACAAAGAGTTGCAGTCCGTTTTGGAATGGGGTGGCTGGTGATACACTGGTCCTGAACATCTCTAAAACTAAGAGCATTTTATTTGGTACAAATCATTCCCCAAGTTATAGACCTCAGCTGAATCTGGTAATGAATGGTGTGGCTGTTGAACAAGTTGAGGAGACTTAACTTCTTGGTGTCACCTTAAACCAGGGATCATCAACTAGATTCAGCCGCGGGCCAACACAACGCCTCTCTCTATCGGAGCTAGTAACCTAGTAACCTAGTTAAGTCATATGTTCCGTACATGTAGTAAATGATGAATGCATGTAAGTCTGTCTATGTTAAGGTTTTTAAATGTATGTAAATTGTAAAGTCTTTTAGTCTGTAATGTATTTTTCGTTATGTGTCGGACCCCAGGAAGACTAGCTGTCGCTATTGGCGTCGGCTAACGGGGATCCCAATAAAATGTATACATGTATTTATTATAAGGTTGCATTCTACAGCTCCAGATTTCTGATCAATCTAATTGGATTGGATGGATCAGATTGATTGATTGACGATTGGGAAAAGATGGTATGATATTAATAACTTATTTTGGAAAGTAACTGATGATCAGTTTTAGTTTTCTGCCATCCCCCCCAAAAAAGTATTATATGATTGTTGTTGTTGCATACTTCATCTAGGGCAGGGGTGTCCACCTCGTCCCCATGGAGGGCCGAAAGGCTGCTGCTGTCAGCGGTTTCCTTTCACTTCAATTAATACCTGAACAACCTGGGTCCCAACCGTTGGCGAACGTTGCAGATAGAAATGCCGTGAATAGAGCCGACGTGATTCCTTGGTCTACGTGTCGGGAGAGGCATGTTTGTTCTACATGACATATTCCTATCTGAACATTCCAAAACGTTGTGTCCTGCTGAACGAGCCCCAGATTTAGCTAGAGAGCTAACTAGTCAACTGGGGCGTTTCTAACTAACAAATGACCTTAATTGATCAATCAAAGTACAAGGGAGGAGTCAAAAACCCGCAGACACGCTGCCCTCCGTGGAATGAGTTTCGCACTTGTGATCTAAAGGATAATTTCATTAAGAACGATCATCAGATCGGCCGGTCGCTCAGCTGCTAAACCGGTAACTGCAACTGGAGGGGGTTGGGGATGAAATTTTTATTATGACACAGACATGTCTAAAGAAGAATCCCACTCTGAAAGTGTTGTTTGTATACCTAGAAATTAGATCCACTCTGCAATAACCTATCCAGAAACACTACTGTCAGGGACTGCTAGGTTTTCTGTTCTACCTGATAACTAATTACACTCACCTGGTGTCCCAGGTCTAAATCAGTCCCTGATTAGTGGGGAACAATGAGACAGAAAGTGGAACTGGCTTCAAGGTCCACATTTGAATTTGACGGTACTACATGCTTGGACTCACGCCGAGATCATGTCCCAGTTCTTGTAGCTAGATGGCGCCACAGTACTAGGTTGCTCAATAACTGCACTTGCCCCGTCTCAAAACTCACAGTGAACCACAACACAAATGGATTCATATCATATTAATACATAGGTCAGAGATTCATATACATCCTTTGTTTGTAAAAGGCTCTATTTCTGTTTTACATTTCCGTCCAACTCTGCTGAGCACAGTACATTATTTACGAAGGACATTTTCCTGTTGGTTGGGGCTTGTTGACAGGTTGAGTGAGGAGGCTGGATGAAATGTGCAGGTGTGAGTGTAAATCCCAAGTGGGGTGGGTTGTGGGTAGTGTGTGTGTGTGTGTCTGACTGTGCGTGTGCACGTGTGTGTGTGTGTCTGTTCGTCCATACAGTACATACGAGTGGCGCAGTGGTCTAAGGCGCTGCATCGCAGTGCTAGCTGTGCCACTAGAGATCCTGGTTCGAATCCAGGCTCTGTCGTAGCCGGCCGCGACCGGGAGACCCATGGGGCGGCGCACAATTGGCCCAGCGTCGTCCAGGGTAGGGGGAGGGAATGGCCGGCAGGGATGTAGCTCAGTTGGTAGAGCATGGCGTTTGCAACGCTAGGGTTGTGGGTTTGTTTCCCACGGGGGGACAGTATGAAAAATCAAAAAATAATGTATGCACTCACTAACTGTAAGTCACTCTGGATAAGAGCGTCTGCTAAATGACTAAAAAAATGTTTAAAAAAATTAAAATGTACAGAGCCACGCCCTCCTACCTGTCCCTGTGTAGCCCTCAGCCCTCCCACCTGTCACTATGTAGCCCTCAGCCCTCCCACCTGTCACTATGTAGCCCTCAGCCCTCCTACCTGTCCCTGTGTAGCCCTCAGCCCTCCCACCTGTCACTATGTAGCCCTCAGCCCTCCCACCTGTCACTATGTAGCCCTCAGCCCTCCCACCTGTCCCTGTGTAGCCCTCCTACCTGTCCCTGTGTAGCCCTCAGCCCTCCCACCTGTCCCTGTGTAGCCCTCAGCCCTCCCACCTGTCCCTGTGTAGCCCTCAGCCCTCCTACCTGTCACTGTGTAGCCCCCAGCCCTCCTACCTGTCCCTGTGTAGCCCTCAGCCCTCCCACCTGTCCCTGTGTAGCCCTCCCACCTGTCCCTGTGTAGCCCTCAGCCCTCCCACCTGTCCCTATGTAGCCCTCAGCCCTCCCACCTGTCCCTGTGTAGCCCTCAGCCCTCCCACCTGTCCCTGTGTAGCCCTCCTACCTGTCCCTGTGTAGCCCCCAGCCCTCCCACCTGTCCCTGTGTAGCCCTCAGCCCTCCCACCTGTCCCTATGTAGCCCTCAGCCCTCCCACCTGTCCCTGTGTAGCCCTCAGCCCTCCCACCTGTCCCTGTGTAGCCCTCAGCCCTCCCACCTGTCCCTGTGTAGCCCTCCTACCTGTCCCTGTGTAGCCCCCAGCCCTCCTACCTGTCACTATGTAGCCCCCAGCCCTCCCACCTGTCCCTGTGTAGCCCCCAGCCCTCCCACCTGTGTAGCCCTCAGCCCTCCCACCTGTCACTATGTAGCCCTCAGCCCTCCTACCTGTCCCTGTGTAGCCCTCCTACCTGTCCCTATGTAGCCCTCAGCCCTCCTACCTGTCCCTGTGTAGCCCTCAGCCCTCCCACCTGTCCCTGTGTAGCCCTCAGCCCTCCCACCTGTCCCTGTGTAGCCCTCAGCCCTCCTACCTGTCCCTGTGTAGCCCTCAGCCCTCCTACCTGTCCCTGTGTAGCCCCCAGCCCTCCCACCTGTCCCTGTGTAGCCCTCAGCCCTCCCACATGTCTCTATGTAGCCCTCAGCCCTCCCACCTGTCCCTGTGTAGCCCCCAGCCCTCCTACCTGTCCCTGTGTAGCCCTCAGCCCTCCCACCTGTCACTATGTAGCCCTCAGCCCTCCTACCTGTCCCTGTGTAGCCCTCAGCCCTCCCACCTGTCACTATGTAGCCCTCAGCCCTCCCACCTGTCACTATGTAGCCCTCAGCCCTCCCACCTGTCCCTGTGTAGCCCCCAGCCCTCCCACCTGTCCCTGTGTAGCCCTCAGCCCTCCTACCTGTCACTATGTAGCCCTCCTACCTGTCCCTGTGTAGCCCTCCTACCTGTCCCTGTGTAGCCCTCCTACCTGTCCCTGTGTAGCCCTCCTACCTGTCCCTGTGTAGCCCCCAGCCCTCCCACCTGTCCCTGTGTAGCCCCCAGCCCTCCCACCTGTCCCTGTGTAGCCCTCAGCCCTCCTACCTGTCACTATGTAGCCCTCAGCCCTCCCACCTGTCCCTGTGTAGCCCTCAGCCCTCCTACCTGTCCCTGTGTAGCCCTCAGCCCTCCCACCTGTCCCTGTGTAGCCCTCAGCCCCCCTACCTGTCCCTGTGTAGCCCCCAGCCCTCCCACCTGTCCCTGTGTAGCCCCCAGCCCTCCCACCTGTCCCTGTGTAGCCCTCAGCCCTCCCACCTGTCCCTGTGTAGCCCTCAGCCCTCCTACCTGTCCCTGTGTAGCCCTCAGCCCTCCTACCTGTCACTGTGTAGCCCTCAGCCCTCCCACCTGTCCCTGTGTAGCCCCCAGCCCTCCTACCTGTCCCTGTGTAGCCCTCAGCCCTCCTACCTGTCACTATGTAGCCCTCAGCCCTCCCACCTGTCCCTGTGTAGCCCTCAGCCCTCCTACCTGTCCCTGTGTAGCCCTCAGCCCTCCTACCTGTCCCTGTGTAGCCCTCAGCCCTCCTACCTGTCACTATGTAGCCCTCAGCCCTCCTACCTGTCACTATGTAGCCCTCAGCCCTCCCACCTGTCCCTGTGTAGCCCTCAGCCCTCCTACCTGTCACTATGTAGCCCTCAGCCCTCCTACCTGTCCCTGTGTAGCCCTCAGCCCTCCTACCTGTCACTATGTAGCCCTCAGCCCTCCCACCTGTCACTATGTAGCCCCCAGCCCTCCCACCTGTCACTATGTAGCCCTCAGCTGCTGTCACAATAAAGAGCTGTATACTCAGTTGGTATACTCAGTTACATACTGTAGCTCAGTTGGTAGAGCATGGCGCTTGCAACGCCAGGGTTGTGGGTTCGATTCCCACCGGGGGCCAGTATGAAAAATTTATGCACTCACTAACTGTAAGTCGCTCTGGATAAGAGTGTCTGCTAAAAGACTAAAATGTAAATGTATACTGACAATAAAGCGCTGAATACTGACAATAAGGAGCTGTATACTGACAATAAGGAGCTGTATACTGACAATAAAGAGCTGTATACTGACAATAAGGAGCTGTATACTGACAATAAGGAGCTGTATACTGACAATAAGGAGCTGTATACTGACAATAAGGAGCTGTATACTGACAATAAGGAGCTGTATACTGACAATAAGGAGCTGAATACTGACAATAAGGAGCTGTATACTGACAATAAGGAGCTGTATACTGACAATAAGGAGCTGTATACTGACAATAAGGAGCTGTATACTGACAATAAGGAGCTGTATACTGACAATAAGGAGCTGTATACTGACAATAAGGAGCTGTATACTGACAATAAGGAGCTGAATACTGACAATAAGGAGCTGTATACTGACAATACGGAGCTGTATCCTGACAATAAGGAGCTGTATACTGACAATAAGGAGCTGTATACTGACAATAAGGAGCTGTATACTGACAATAAAGAGCTGTATACTGACAATAAGGAGCTGTATACTGACAATAAGGAGCTGTATACTGACAATAAGGAGCTGAATACTGACAATAAGGAGCTGTATACTGACAATAAGGAGCTGTATACTGACAATAAGGAGCTGTATACTGACAATAAGGAGCCGTATACTGACGGGGTCAGATGCTGTCACAATAAATAATTATATACTGACAATAAAGAGCTGTATGCTGACGGAATATGTTCCGGAATTCAATTAAGTTTGCAGATGACACGATGGTGGTAGGCCAGATCACCCACAATGATGAGACAGCCAATAGGGAGGAGGTCAGAGACATGAAGATAAAGGAGCTGAGTGTGGACCACGGAGGGCCGAGCACGCCCCCATCCACATCGACGGGCCTGTAGTGGACCACGGAGGGCCGAGCACGCCACCATCCACATCGACGGGCCTGTAGTGGAGCAGGACGAGATCTTCCAAGTTCCTCGGTGTCCACATCACTAAGGATCTATCATTGTCCACACACCCCAACACCGTTGTGAAGAGGTCATGACAACGCCTCTTTCCCCTCTGGAGGCTGAAATGATTTGGCATGGACCCTCAGATCTTCAAAAAGTTCTACAGCTGCACCATCGAGAGCATCTTGACTGGCTGCATCACCGCCTGGTATGGCAACTGCTTGGCATCTGACAGCAAAGCGCTACAGAGGGTAGTGTGTACGGCCCAGTACATCACTGCCATCCAGGACCTCTATACCAGGCGGTGTCAGAGGAAGACCCCAAAAATTGTCAAAGACTCCAGCCACCCAAGTCAAAGACCGTTCTTACTGCTACCGCACGGCAAGCCGTACTGATGAACCAAGTCTAGAACCAACAGGACCCTGAACAGCTTCTACCTCCAAGCCATAAGACTGCTAAATAGTTAGTTAAATAGTTAACCAATAGCTACCCGGACTATCTGCATTGACCCTTTTTGCACTAACTCTTTTGACTCATCACATACACTGCTGTTACTGTTTATTATCTGTCCTGTTGCCTAGTCACTTTGTCCCTACCTAAATGTACATACACATAAATGCCAAAAGTATGTGGACACCCCTTCAAATGAGTGGATTCGGTTATTTCAGCCACACCCGTTGCTGACAGGTGTATTAAATCGAGCACACAGCCATGCAATCTACATAGGAAAAAACATAGGCAGTAGAAAGGCCTTACTGAAAAGCTCAGTGACTTTCAACGTGGCACCGTCATAGGATGTCACCTCTCCAACAAGTCAGTTAGTAGGCCACACAAGCTCACAGAACGGGACCACCAAGTGCTGAAGCGCTTAATTCGTAAATATTGTCTGTCCTCGGTTGCAACATTCACTACCGAGTTCCAAACTGCCTCTGGAAGCAACATCAGCACAATAACTGTTTGTCGGGAGCTTTATGAAATGGGTTTCCGTGGCCGAGCAGCCGCACACAAGCCTAAGATCACCATCTGCAATGCCAAGTGTCGGCTGGAGTGGTGTAAAGCTCGCTGCCATTGGACTCTGGAGCAGTGGAAACGCATTCTCTGGAGTGATGAATCACGCTTCACCATCTGGCAGTCCGACGGACGAATCTGGGTTTTGGCGGATGCAGGAGAACGCTATCTGTCCGAATGCATAGTGCCAACTGTAAAGTTTGGTGGAGGAGGAATAATGGTCTGGGGCTGTTTTTCATGGTTCGGGCTAGGCCCCTTAGTTCCAGTGAGAGGAAATCTTAGCGCTACAGCAGACAATGGCATTCTAGACGATTCTGTGCTTCCAACATTCTGGTAACAGTTTGGGGAAGGCTCTTTCCTGTTTCAGCATGTCAATGCACCGGTGCACAAAGCGAGGTTAATACAGAAATGGTTTGTCGAGATCGGTGTGGAAGAACTTGACTGGCCTGCACAGAGCCCTGACCTCAACCTCATCGAATACCTTTGGGATGAATTGGAACGCAGACTGCGAGCCAGGCCTAATCGCCCAACGTCAGTGTCCGACCTCACTAATGCTGTTGGTGCTGAATGGAAGCAAGTCCCCACAGCAATGTTCCAACATCTAGTGGAAAGCCTTCCCAGAGGAGTGGAGGCTGTTATAGCAGCAAAGGGGGGGACCAACTCCATATTAATGCCCATGATTTTGGAATGAGATGTTTGACTAGCAGGTGTCCATGTACTTTTGGCCCTGTAGTGTATCTACATTAATTACCTCGTACCCCTGCACATCGACTCAGTACTGGTACCCCGTGTATATAGCCAAGTTATCGTTACTCATTGTGTATTTATTCTTTGTGTTATTAATTTTTCAATTATTATTATTCTGCATTGTTGGGAAGTAATCATTTCACTGTTAGTCTACACTTCTTGTTTACGAAGCATGTGACAAATACAATTTGATTTTCCAGTTAATTCAGTACCTTCTATTTCTGCGCACAGTAGTTCACACTTCATAAAGGAGAGAAAACACATCAGAGGAGGCTGGTGGGAGGAGCTATAGGAGGACGGGCTCATTGTAATGGCTGGAATGGAATTAATGGAAAAGAGTCAAACGTGGGTTACATATGTTTGATGTTGTTCCATTTCAGCCATTACAATGAGCCCGTCGTCCTATAGCTCCTCCCACCAGCCTCCACTGATGCACATACAGATATACAGTAATCTCCAAAAGTATTGGGACAGTGAAACTTCTGTTGTTGTTTTGGCTCTGTACTCCAGCACTTTGATTTGAAATAATACATTGACTATGGAGGTTAAAGTGCAGACTGTCAGCTTTAAATTGAGGGTATTTACATCCATTTCGGGTGAACCGTTTAGAAATTACAGCACTTTCTGTACATAGTCCCCCCATATTAGGGGACCAAAAGTATTGTGACAAATTCACTTATATGTCCATTAAAGTAGTCAAAAGTTAAGTATTTGGTCCCATGTTCATAATACACATTGACTACATCAAGCTTGTGACTCTACACAGTTGTTGGATAAATGTGCTGTTTGTTTTGGTTGTGTTTCAGATTATGTTGTGCCCAAGATAAATTAATAATGTATTGTGTCATTTTGGAGTCACTTTTATTGTAAAAAAGAATAGAATATGTTTCTAAACATATTTCTACATTAATGTGGATGCTACCATGATTATGGATCATCCTGAATGAATCGTGAATAATGATGAGTGAGAACGTTACAGAGGCATTAATATTATATACCCCCAAAAATGCTAACCTCCCCTGTTATTGTAATGTTGAGAGCATGTCTTGGGGGTTTGGTACTGTATAGATGTAATGGTTAGCATGTCTTGGGGGTTTGGTACTGTATAGATGTAATGGTTAGCGGTTAGCATGTCTTGGGGGATCTGGTGCCATATAGATGTAATGGTTAGCGGTTAGCATGTCTTGGGGGTCTGGTACTGTATAGATGTAATGGTTAGCGGTTAGCATGTCTTGGGGGTTTGGTACTGTATAGATGTAATGGTTAGCGGTTAGCATGTATTGGGGATCTGGTACTGTATAGATGTAATGGTTAGCGGTTAGCATGTCTTGGGGGTTTGGTACTGTATAGATGTAATGGTTAGCGGTTAGCATGTATTGGGGATCTGGTACTGTATAGATGTAATGGTTAGCGGTTAGCATGTCTTGGGGGTCTGGTACTGTATAGATGTAATGGTTAGCGGTTAGCATGTCTTGGGGGTCTGGTACTGTATAGATGTAATGGTTAGCGGTTAACATGTCTTGGTGATCTGGTACCGTATAGATGTAATGGTTAGCATGTCTTGGGGGATCTGGTACCGTATATATGTAATGGTTAGCGGTTAGCATGTCTTGGGGGTCTGGTACTGTATAGATGTAATGGTTAGCGGTTAGCATGTCTTGGGGGTCTGGTACTGTATAGATGTAATGGTTAGCGGTTAGCATGTCTTGGGGGTCTGGTACTGTATAGATGTAATGGTTAGCGGTTAGCATGTCTTGGGGGTCTGGTACTGTATAGATGTAATGGTGAGCGGTTAGCATGTCTTGGGGGGTCTGGTACTGTATAGATGTAATGGTTAGCGGTTAGCATGTCTTGGGGGGTCTGGTACTGTATAGATGTAATGGTTAGCGGTTAGCATGTCTTGGGGGTCTGGTACTGTATATATGTAATGGTTAGCATGTCTTGGGGGTCTGGTACTGTATAGATGTAATGGTTAGCATGTCTTGGGGGTCTGGTACTGTATAGATGTAATGGTTAGCGGTTAGCATGTCTTGGGGGTCTGGTACTGTATATATGTAATGGTTAGCATGTCTTGGGGGTCTGGTACTGTATAGATGTAATGGTTAGCGGTTAGCATGTCTTGGGGGTCTGGTACTGTATAGATGTAATGGTTAGCATGTCTTGGGGGTCTGGTACTGTATAGATGTAATGGTTAGCGGTTAGCATGTCTTGGGGGTCTGGTACTGTATAGATGTAATGGTTAGCGGTTAGCATGTCTTGGGGGTCTGGTACTGTATATATGTAATGGTTAGCATGTCTTGGGGGTCTGGTACTGTATAGATGTAATGGTTAGCGGTTAGCATGTCTTGGGGGTCTGGTACTGTATAGATGTAATGGTTAGCGGTTAGCATGTCTTGGGGGTCTGGTACTGTATAGATGTAATGGTTAGCGGTTAGCATGTCTTGGGGGTCTGGAACAGCAGACGGAGGATTTGAACCCCTGACCTTGGAGGTCGTTAAGGTAAAGGTTAGAGTTCGTAAAGGTTAGAGTTGAGGCGATAACTGTTTTGCCTGAGGGTGTTCCTTTCAACATGGCCACTATGACTGACGCATTATTATCAGGGGCGCCAAGTTGATTACCTTTCTGACTGGGAACAGAAAGAGTGTTTACAAGGGAGTCATTATAGTGTTTAGAAGGGAGTCATTATAGTGTTTAGAAGGGAGTCATTATAGTGTTTAGAAGGGAGTCATTATAGTGTTTAGAAGGGAGTCATTATAGTGTTTAGAAGGGAGTCATTATAGTGTTTAGAAGGGAGTCATTATAGTATTTAGAAGGGAGTCATTATAGTGTTTAGAAGGGAGTCATTATAGTGTTTAGAAGGGAGTCATTATAGTGTTTAGAAGGGAGTCATTATAGTGTTTAGAAGGGAGTCATTATAGTGTTTAGAAGGGAGTCATTATAGTGTTTAGAAGGGAGTCATTATAGTGTTTAGAAGGGAGTCATTATAGTGTTTAGAAGGGAGTCATTATAGTGTTTAGAAGGGAGTCATTATAGTGTTTAGAAGGGAGTCATTATAGTGTTTAGAAGGGAGTACTTTCAATGACTAGTGTGTGATTGTCACGAACGTTGAGAGACGGGTCGGACCAAGGTGCAGCGTGAAAAGCGTACATGTTTATTAACTCAATAAACATTCAACAAAACAAGAAACAACGTAACGTGAAGTCCAATGGGCTACACACACACCAGACTAACAGGAACAAGATCCCACAATACACAGCAGGCAATGGGCTACCTAAGGATGATCCCCAATCAGAGACAACGAGCGACCAGCTGCCTCTGATTGGGAATCACACCCGGCCAAACATAGAAATACAACCTAGATCTACCACATAGAAATACACTAACATAGATCTCAACAGAAAACTCACACCCTGACCCAACCAACGAGAGTTCTCTCGATCAGGGCGTGACAGTACCCCCCCCCAAAAAAATACGTACTCCGGCCGCACCAACCTGACTCATTAGGGGAGGGTCCGGGTGGGCCTTCGTCCTCGGATGCGGATCCGGCTCCGGGCGTGACGACCTCTCCCTCTCTGCCTCCCTGTTGCGCCCCTGGTCTGGTTTGGTGCGAGGAGCTGGCACAGGACGCACTGGGCTGTGGAGGCGCACTGGCGACGCAGTGCATTTCTCCGCATACCTTGGTTCCTCAATGAACACACGCTCCTTCTGTTGCCTGACCAGCTCCTCTCTCCGTGCCTCCACTACCTCCTTCTCCCTTTGAGCCTCCTGTAGCGCCTCCTGTAGCGCCTCCCTCCTGCTCCCTCTGAGCTAACAGCCCCCTTAACGTGGTGGCCTCCTCTCTCAGACTGCTCCAGTCCTTCTCTCTCTCTCCCGCCAATCCTCCTCCAGTGATGACTCTGATTGGGAACCACACCCGGCCAAACACAGAAAGATCAACCTAGATCTACAACATAGAAATACACTAACATAGATCTCAACAGAAAACTCACACCCTGACCCAACCAACGAGAGTTCTCTCGATCAGGGCGTGACAGTGATTGACATGATGTTTAGCTCCAGGCAGTTTCACCTCTAGCCTTTAGAGGGGCTCTAAGTGAGATTTGGTTGGCTGAATACATTTAATTAAACTGCTGAAAACCCTCCCACTTGCTAGCCAACAGATTTTCTCATGGAGTTTTCATTCAATAGGGTTTTCAGTACATTTATCTAAAGCCATTCCTTAAAATGTGGGGTACCTTTAATTAGAATTTTCGACAGACTCACTAGAATACAGTGGGGAAAAAAAGTATTTAGTCAGCCACCAATTGTGCAAGTTCTCCCACTTAAAAATATGAGAGAGGCCTGTAATTTTCATCATAGGTACACATCAACTATGACAGACAAAATGAGAAAAAAAATTCCAGAAAATCACATTGTAGGATTTTTAATGAATTTATTTTCAAATTATGGTGGAAAATAAGTATTTGGTCAATAACAAAAGTTTCTCAATACTTTGTTATATACCCTTTGTTGGCAATGACACAGGTCAAACGTTTTCTGTAAGTCTTCACAAGGTTTTCACACACTGTTGCTGGTATTTTGGCCCATTCCTCCATGCAGATCTCCTCTAGAGCAGTGATGTTTTGGGGCTGTCGCTGGGCAACACAGACTTTCAACTCCCTCCAAAGATTTTCTATGGGGTTGAGATCTGGAGACTGGCTAGGCCACTCTAGGACCTTGAAATGCTTCTTACGAAGCCACTCCTTCGTTGGCCCGGGCGGTGTGTTTGGGATCATTGTCATGCTGAAAGACCCAGTCACGTTTCATCTTCAATGCCCTTGCTGATGGAAGGAGGTTTTCACTCAAAATCTCACGATACTTGGCCCCATTCATTCTTTCCTATACACGGATCAGTCGTCCTGGTCCCTTTGCAGAAAAACAGCCCCAAAGCATGATGTTTCCACCCCCATGCTTCACAGTAGGAATGGTGTTCTTTGGATGCAACTCAGCATTCTTTGTCCTCCAAACACGACGAGTTGAGCTTTTACCAAAAAGTTATATTTTGGTTTCATCTGACCATATGACATTCTCCCAATCCTCTTTTGGATCATCCAAATGCACTCTAGCAAACTTCAGACGGGCCTGGACATGTACTGACTTAAGCAGTGGGACACGTCTGGCACTGCAGGATTTGAGTCCCTGGCGGCGTAGTGTGTTACTGATGGTAGGCTTTGTTACTTTGGTCCCAGCTCTCTGCAGGTCATTCACTAGGTCCCCCCGTGTGGTTCTGGGATTTTTGCTCACCGTTCTTGTGATCATTTTGACCCCACTGGGTGAGATCTTGCGTGGAGCCCCAGATCGAGGGAGATTATCAGTGGTCTTGTATGTCTTCCATTTCCTAATAATTGCTCCCACAGTTGATTTCTCCAGGCTCCAGGCTCCAGGCTCCAGGCTCCAGGCTCCAGGCCTCACGAACGTGACAGAGGAAAGAAAGGTAAACTAACTAACTCTTCACTGAGGAAAAGGTGTTAAAAATTTAAATTACAAATTTGTCTGTCATAGTTGACGTGTACCTATGATGAAAATTACAGGCCTCTCTCATCTTTTTAAGTGGGAGAACTTGCACAATTGGTGGCTGACTAAATACTTTTTTTTTTCCACTGTATGTTGATATGCTTCAGTTTGCTGTTTCACATTTGTCTCCATAAGGTAAAATAGATCTAAAACAATTGTCATTTTGTATTTACAATCCCCTTATCCAAAACGGTTTACTCATTTACCCAGCTCTTATCAATAGCTCAGCCTCTTATCAATTTGTAAAATTGCAGTGCAATGGAGAATGGTGTTATTCCTATCGGGGAAAAAGGAAGTAGATGTTGTTCCGCTTGGAACCGACAGGTTGTTTGACTTCATTCATCGTTTCGTCACGTGTAAAGGCATCAAGGTGGTGGAATTATGAGGGAATTAAGTCCAGGTCAGAATACGGCGTATCTGTAGACACGCCTCCACCACACCTTCATTAATATGGTGTATCTGTAGACACGCCTCCACCACACCTTCATTAATATGGTGTATCTGAAGACACGCCTCCACCATACCTTCATTAATATGGTGTATCTGTAGACACGCCTCCACCACACCTTCATTAATATGGTGTATCTGAAGACACGCCTCCACCATACCTTCATTAATATGGTGTATCTGAAGACACGCCTCCACCACACCTTCATTAATATGGTGTATCTGAAGACACGCCTCCACCATACCTTCATTAATATGGTGTATCTGAAGACACGCCTCCACCACACCTTCATTTATTAGATCTCCGCCCAGAATGAATAGCGGATGAATAGTCTGATATTCTCATGCTGAAGTTCAAGGTCAGAATACGCTTAGAGAGAAAAGTGCATAAAATGGGAATTTTCTTTCCATTTACTCACGATTAACTAGGGTCAGAAAAATCACATTGTAGGATTTTTAATGAATTTATTTTCAAATTATGGTGGAAAATAAGTATTTGGTCAATAACAAAAGTTTCTCAATACTTTGTTATATACCCTTTGTTGGCAATGACACAGGTCAAACGTTTTCTGTAAGTCTTCACAAGGTTTTCACACACTGTTGCTGGTATTTTGGCCCATTCCTCCATGCAGATCTCCTCTAGAGCAGTGATGTTTTGGGGCTGTCGCTGGGCAACACAGACTTTCAACTCCCTCCAAAGATTTTCTATGGGGTTGAGATCTGGAGACTGGCTAGGCCACTCTAGGACCTTGAAATGCTTCTTACGAAGCCACTCCTTCGTTGGCCCGGGCGGTGTGTTTGGGATCATTGTCATGCTGAAAGACCCAGTCACGTTTCATCTTCAATGCCCTTGCTGATGGAAGGAGGTTTTCACTCAAAATCTCACGATACTTGGCCCCATTCATTCTTTCCTATACACGGATCAGTCGTCCTGGTCCCTTTGCAGAAAAACAGCCCCAAAGCATGATGTTTCCACCCCCATGCTTCACAGTAGGAATGGTGTTCTTTGGATGCAACTCAGCATTCTTTGTCCTCCAAACACGACGAGTTGAGCTTTTACCAAAAAGTTATATTTTGGTTTCATCTGACCATATGACATTCTCCCAATCCTCTTTTGGATCATCCAAATGCACTCTAGCAAACTTCAGACGGGCCTGGACATGTACTGACTTAAGCAGTGGGACACGTCTGGCACTGCAGGATTTGAGTCCCTGGCGGCGTAGTGTGTTACTGATGGTAGGCTTTGTTACTTTGGTCCCAGCTCTCTGCAGGTCATTCACTAGGTCCCCCCGTGTGGTTCTGGGATTTTTGCTCACCGTTCTTGTGATCATTTTGACCCCACTGGGTGAGATCTTGCGTGGAGCCCCAGATCGAGGGAGATTATCAGTGGTCTTGTATGTCTTCCATTTCCTAATAATTGCTCCCACAGTTGATTTCTCCAGGCTCCAGGCTCCAGGCTCCAGGCTCCAGGCTCCAGGCTCTAGGCTCCAGGCTCCAGGCTCCAGGCTCCAGGCTCCAGGCTCCAGGCTCTAGGCTCCAGGCTCCAGGCTCCAGGTCTAGGCTACATGTCCCAAATTATTGCACAACTTGTAATATGATCCACTATTGACAGCGATCCTCAGGAACAACCTCACGAACGTGACAGAGGAAAGAAAGGTAAACTAACTAACTCTTCACTGAGGAAAAGGTGTTAAAAATTTAAATTACAAATTTGTCTGTCATAGTTGACGTGTACCTATGATGAAAATTACAGGCCTCTCTCATCTTTTTAAGTGGGAGAACTTGCACAATTGGTGGCTGACTAAATACTTTTTTTTTTCCACTGTATGTTGATATGCTTCAGTTTGCTGTTTCACATTTGTCTCCATAAGGTAAAATAGATCTAAAACAATTGTCATTTTGTATTTACAATCCCCTTATCCAAAACGGTTTACTCATTTACCCAGCTCTTATCAATAGCTCAGCCTCTTATCAATTTGTAAAATTGCAGTGCAATGGAGAATGGTGTTATTCCTATCGGGGAAAAAGGAAGTAGATGTTGTTCCGCTTGGAACCGACAGGTTGTTTGACTTCATTCATCGTTTCGTCACGTGTAAAGGCATCAAGGTGGTGGAATTATGAGGGAATTAAGTCCAGGTCAGAATACGGCGTATCTGTAGACACGCCTCCACCACACCTTCATTAATATGGTGTATCTGTAGACACGCCTCCACCACACCTTCATTAATATGGTGTATCTGAAGACACGCCTCCACCATACCTTCATTAATATGGTGTATCTGTAGACACGCCTCCACCACACCTTCATTAATATGGTGTATCTGAAGACACGCCTCCACCATACCTTCATTAATATGGTGTATCTGAAGACACGCCTCCACCACACCTTCATTAATATGGTGTATCTGAAGACACGCCTCCACCATACCTTCATTAATATGGTGTATCTGAAGACACGCCTCCACCACACCTTCATTTATTAGATCTCCGCCCAGAATGAATAGCGGATGAATAGTCTGATATTCTCATGCTGAAGTTCAAGGTCAGAATACGCTTAGAGAGAAAAGTGCATAAAATGGGAATTTTCTTTCCATTTACTCACGATTAACTAGGGTCAGAAAAAACACCCCTTACTGCCCCCCTCTTGGCAGTGGATCATCTTTTTTGCAGTGTTAAAGTGAATTTCCTGCAATTCTACACATTTTGCCATGGGGTGTAGAGAAAATGTTGCAGTTTTAAAGCAAATGTAATGCAGTTCTACCTGGTGAAATGTATTTGCAGGTTTAAAGCTAATTTCCTGCAATTCTACACATTTTTGCAATGCCTTATGCCATGTTCAAATGATATCTGAGTGAGAGGGACTAACAAAATCAATGGGGATCCCACTATCCTGGCGTTACAAGCGCCGTGCTCTACCAGCTGAGCTACAGAGGACATAACAAGAGAGAAACTGCTGATTCACAGCCACATTTCGAAAATTGCACCTTGTGTATTCTACTTTTCTAACTCTTAACAGTAGGGGAGAGTGGGGTAGGTTGAGACGATTTTTTTTACATTCAGCAATCACTCCGTCAAGGGAAATATAGTATTCTTTCTAACAAAGATTCTACCTATATTTCAGGATGTGTTTCCCTGGAAATAATCAGAATTCATGTAAACGTTACAGTCTATTGGCACAACTTACCCCGGGTATGTTGTCAGTTGAGCCGCAGGACAGGGTAAGATAAGACGCCTCTACATTTCTGTACTGAATGAAAACCGTTTAAAAAGCCATGTCTATCCTTATTTGCCAAACACAATTCAAAAACGATCGCAATCGCTTTTTTTGTCTTTTTACTCATTTTAAGCATATTTTAAAAGTGCAGTATGCAGAAATCACTCAGCCATTTCCTGGTTGCTTATGTTAAAATTGTTCGGCTAATTTCAGTTTATGTTACAAAACAAGCAATGTATAGTGTAGACAGTCATTGTACCATCTAAACCGCTGTAAAACACTGACTAGTTATTACACTGTTTTCACCAATGAGATATAACCGTTTATTCATGGTTTAAAATGCATTTACAAATGATTAAATAATGATTAATAACGTAATTATAATCCCTTTATAAACCCTTTCCAAATGGAACCTTGTTGTAATCTAAAGTGTTACTATCTTTACAATAACCCAAAATGTTGTCTTTTCAGCTGTTTGAAGGTGGTGTAAAAACCAAAAGTAAAAGACGCAAAAATGAAACTTAAGAACGGGAAGCATAGATATGGCGCACCTTGAACAGATCTACCGCTTCACAGACTTGCTTTCAATGAGAATGACAGATCTGTAACTCACATTTCTATGCATTACGCCTGGGAAGAAAACGCTTGAATTTGCTAAACTTGTCATTGGCTCACACCTCAACTTACCCCAAGGCAATATCACAACTTACCCCAAGGCAATATCACAACTTACCCCAAGGCAATATCACAACTTACCCCAAGGCAATATCACAACTTACCCCAAGGTAAACATTTTGACTATATTAGCCCACACAGCTACAAGGATGCACTTTCATGCTAGGTTTAGGACCTCATATTGAAGCTTATAGAGATGAGCTGATGTATAAAACTACTTTAGTTTAGACACAAGCATCATGAAACCCAATAAATGTAACACAATAAATTAATTTGACTTGGTGAAAATCAGTTTTGGGGACCTAATTTGCATACCACTTTTTCCATGTGGTTTCTTCCTTCACAGACTCCATGAAATTATAATCTCTTGCTAAATATTTGGTCAAATTAATCATTTTGTGTATGGTTTCCTAGAAACGGGTGGCTCAACTTACCCCAATCTCCCCTAAGTTGTGACCCAGACGGAGTTGTATTTTTTGTTCGGATGCCCCCCTAACGGCGTAGCATGTAGTCTGTGTGTAGGCAGAGGTGGCACTGGCTCCAGGTTTGAGTGACGCTGTGGACCCAATTAAATCAATTGCACTCGGAAAGTTCACGCTAAATCAAAAGGTGTTATCCACGTTCACATACTGTAACAGGTGTCAGTGTTAGCATTAACTGCTGCCTCCCTGAATTAGCCTCTGACTGGGCTCGAACCATTATCCTCTACCTCGACAACACACGTGACTTCCGGCTTGACAACGTATGAACCGATTGAGCTATAGAAAAGGATCCAATTTCGTAGCACCATCGGTGACTTTTCAAGTTATCTTATTACATTTAAAACTGAGTGAACATTCTGAGTGAACCTGCCGCTGTATCTGTGATTGAATTGGGACTCTTGATGGTTTTGTCGGATATACAGTGAGGGAAAAAAGTATTTGATCCCCTGCTGATTTTGTACGTTTGCCCACTGACAAAGACATGATCAGTCTATAATTTTAATGGTAGGTTTATTTGAACAGTGAGAGACAGAAAAACAACAAAAAAAGAAAAGAGACACCTGGGAGCCAGAAATCTTCCTGATTGAGAGGGGGTCAAATACTTATTTCCCTCATTAAAATGCAAATCAATTTATAAAATTTTTGACATGCGTTTTTCTGGATTTCTTTGTCGTTATTCTGTCTCTCACTGTTCAAATAAACCTACCATTAAAATTATAGACTGATCATTTCTTTGTCAGTGGGCAAACGTACAAAATCAGCAGGGGATCAAATACTTTTTTTTCCTCACTGTATACCGTCACTCTAGGGAAAACAGCACCAACTACAGTGCCTTCAGAAGGTATTCATTCCCCCTTGACTTATTCCAAAATGTGTTGTGTTACAGCCTGAATTTTAAATGTTGATTAAATAGATGTTTTCTCACCCATCTACAAACAATACCCCATAATGACAAAGTGAAAACATGTATTTAAAAATTAAATTCAGAAATATCTCATTTACAAAAGTATTCGCACCCCTGAGTCAATACATGTTAGGAATCACCTTTGGCGGAGATTACAGCTGTGCGTCTTTCTGGGTAAGTCTCTAAGAGCTTTCCACACCTGGATTGTGCAACATTTGCACATTATTCTTTTCAAAATTCTTTAAGCTTTGTCAAATTGGTTGTTGATCATTGCTAGACAGTCATTTTTAGGTCTTGCCATAGATTTTCAAGTAGATTTAAGTCAACTGTAACTCGGCCACTCAGGAACATTCACTGTCTTCATGCTAAGCATCTCCAGTGTATATTTGGCCTTGTGTTTTAGGTTATTGTCCTGCTGAAAGGTGAATTTGTCTCCCAGTGTCTGGTGGAAAGCAGACTGAACCAGGTTCTCCTCTAGGATTTTGCCTGTGCTTAACTCCATTCCGTTTATTTTTATCCAGAAAATCTCCCCAGTCCTTAACGATTACAAACACACCCACAACATGATGCAGCCGCCACTATGCTTGAAAATATGGAGAGTGGTACTCAGTAATGTGTTCAGGACAGAAAGTGAATTGCTTTGTCACTTTTTTTGCAGTATTACTTTAGTGCCTTGTTGCAAACAGGATGCATGTTTTGGAATATTTGTATTCTGTACAGGCTTCCGTCTTTTCACTCTGTCATTTAGGTTAGTACTGTGGAGTAACTACAATGTTCTCCTATCACAGCCATTCAACTCTGTAACTGTTTTAAAGTCACCATTGGCCTCATGGTGAAATCCTGAGTGGTTTCCTTCCTCTCCGCCAACTGAGTTAGGAAGGACGCCTGTATCTTTGTAGTGACTGGGTGTATTGATACACCATCCAAAGTGTAATTAATAACTTCACCATGCTCAAAGGGATATTCAATATCTGCTTTTTATTTTTTTGTACCAATTTACCAATAGGTGCCCTTCTTTGCGAGGCATTGGAAAACCTCCCTGGTCTTTGTGGTTGAATCTGTGTTTGAAATTCACTGTTCGACTGAGGGACTGAGACAATTGTATGTGCGGGGTACAGAGATGAGGTAGTCATTCAAAATCCATGTTAAACACTATTATTGCACACAGAGTGAGTCCATGCAACTTATGTGACTTTTTAAGAACATTTTTAAATTCAGGCTGTAACACAACAAAATATAGAAAAAGTCAAGGGGTGTGAATACTTTCTGAAGGCACTGAAACAGATCACCCTGCAGACACACTGTGTGGAATAATAGTCTCTCTCTCTCTCTCTCTCTCCCTTTCTCTCTCTCTCTCTCTGCTCTCTCTCTCTCTCTCTCTCTCTCTCCTTTCTCTCTCTCTCACTCTCTCTCTCTCTCTTTCTCTTTCTCTCTCTCTCTCTGCTCTCTCTCTCTCTCTCTCTCTCTCTCTCTCTGTCTCTCTCTCTCTCTCTCTCTCTCTCTCTCTCTGTCTCTCTCTCTCTCTCTCTCTGTCTCTCTCTCTCTCTCTCTCTCTCTCTCTCTCTCTCTCTCTCTCTCTCTCTCTCTCTCCTTCTCTCTCTCTCTCTCTCTCTCTCTCTGTCTCTCCTTCTCTCTCCTCTCTCTCTCTCTCTCTCTCTCTCTCTCTCTCTCTCTCTCTCTCTCTCTGTGCCCTGTTATTTCAACAGACCTGGACTGTTTCTTCAACCCTCGGCCCCAGTGATGTACTGGGCTGTCCGCACCACCCTCTGTAGTGCCATGTGATCGAGGGCGGTGCTGTTGCCATACAAAGCAGTGATGGAGAGAGTCAGGATGCTCTCAGTGGTACAACTGTATAACTTTTTGAGCATTTGAGGGCCTGTCATGCCAAATAATGTACCCCTCTGCGTCACAATTGGATTCGGTGTGATGACCTAATGATTTCTAATTCTGGAGATCATTGCATCCTAAAACACGTTATTTTCATCATCACTATGCAAACAAGGCTGATTTCCGCGACAATTTCGCTGTTTAAACGAGTTTTGTTTAGCGAATAAAATGAAAACATGACTTCGAACTGCTTTTGGGTACCTTGTTAACATTACAACATTAAATCCATGTCTTAAACGTTGCTACGTTTCGGAAATGGCGAAGAAAACGTGTAATCTGCTTGACACGTTAAAGTTACTTACCTTAGAGATCACAAAGTCAGCTAATTTCCACTCCATTCATATGCAAATACGTTTGATACATACTCTGGCTTGTCTGGCTGTCACGTTTTTATTTTAACCTGGCCTTCTCTTGTCTACACAGAAATAATATTTCAGTAGTCCTCTATTATGATTAATTGTTTTTATACCTCGCATAGCTCATTAGCACCCCCTTGTGGTTTAATATATATGTATCTATTGTACGTCCTAGTATACAACAATAATGTGGAACTAATAAATACCATTAAAGGATTCCTTCCAACTTACAATAATGAACACCTTGTGAAACAGCTGTGAAAACCAACCTGGCAAAATATTTAAGATTTGAATACATAAACTTTGATATTTTTTGGTACAGTTGTGTCATTAATATATTTACAGATTTTTTGTTGTACACTCACATGGCAATCATAGACTGAAATACTGAATTATGGTGTGTGGAATAGAGAGAGGTGGTTGCTGTGTGGGTGGGAGGTTCTGCCTTTCACTTGTTCTCAACAGACAGCCAGTCTCGGAAGGGGGACTTATAATAATAATATGCCATTTAGCAGACGCTTTAATCCAAGCTCTACCAATTGAGCTACAGAGGATTTGAAGAGGGAGAAATCCAGGCACCGCTGCTCTCTTTGTTCTGAGTGTTCTGAGTGCAGCGCTAGTGTTTTTAGTTCATCTGTGTATCTCACATATTATGTGGCCCAGTATGATAGAACAAGAACACTTTCTTAGCAGATAATGACAACATGACAACAACAGTAGCTGTAGATGATGTAATGAAACGTTGGAGGGTGGTTGGTAATGGAGGACATCAGGTGGTTTCCACATCTGGCTGTTGGGCAGAACCCCTAGGTCCTGGAGAACAGGAGCAGAGTTAAAGGGAGCAGGTCCGGGTGTTGGGCAGAACCCCTAGGTCCTGGAGAACAGGAGCAGAGCTAAAGGGAGCAGGTCCGGGTGTTGGGCAGAACCCCTAGGTCCTGGAGAACAGGACCAGAGTTAAAGGGAGCAGGTCTGGGTGTTGGGCAGAACCCCTAGGTCCTGGAGAACAGGAGCAGAGTTAAAGGGAGCAGGTCCGGGTGTTGGGCAGAACCCCTAGGTCCTGGAGAACAGGAGCAGAGTTAAAGGGAGCAGGTCTGGGTGTTGGGCAGAACCCCTAGGTCCTGGAGAACAGGAGCAGAGTTAAAGGGAACAGGTCCGGGTGTTGGGCAGAACCCCTAGATCCTGGAGAACAGGAGCAGAGTTAAAGGGAACAGGGGAGGAGACAGAGACGTAAACAAGCAAACACAGGTTACACTTTACTGTGAGGAAATGTGATGGATTAGGGCAGTGTTATAAATGGGAGATGTGTAGTTTTCTACACTTTTGGAAGGTATAGCCTACCTCAAGCTGGTCCCCCTCCGACTCAGAGCACAGAGAATCAGACTGATCCGAACTCACTGGTTCTGGTGGATGGGATACCCTCTGGGGGGCTCGGACAGTCGATGGTCCTAAAGTCATTTGGAGAGGTCAATTGAAGAGGTACATTTTTTATAAGATCAGCATAACTACCATTTCTTAAGTTAAGTTAAGTGCCTTGCTCAAGGGCACATCGACAGATTTTTCACCTAGTTGGCTCGGGGATTAGAACCAGCGACCTTTCGGTTACTGGCACAACGCTCTTAACCACTAAGCCACCTACCTTGTCCATGTTCAGTCTCACCTTGAGTCTAGTGAAGACACCTCGTTAAGGGCCTTTGGATTTACCGTAATTGCTTACACCTATCCATTTGCTTGATCAAGTTTGTGTGTATTGGGTATATGTTGTGAAATTGTTAGATATTACTTGTTAGATATTACTGCACTGTCGGAGCTAGAAGCACAAGCATTTCGCTACACCCGCTATAACATCTGCTAAACACGTGCATGTGACCAATAATTTGATTTGATTTGATTTAACTTATAGCTAGATACCTCAATGTGACAGACATATAACTATATCAGTGGAGGCTGTTGAGGGGAGGACGGCTCATAATAATGTCTGGAATGGAGTCAATTGAACGGTATCAAACACATGGAAACCAGGTGATTGATGCCATTCCATTTACTCCATTCCAGACATTATTATGAGCCGTCCTCCCCTCAGCAGCCTCCACTGAACCATTTGTATAGCTAGCAACATGTAGATGACCAACTAGCTAGATGGAAAATGGTTGTTTAAGATTGACGTAAAAAGATTTCCACTGGAGCTGATATGCTCGATCCATTTCTGCTGCAGCTCTCTGCCCCCCTGATTGCTGAATCATGAACCTATATTTTTAACTTGACGATTATATCTGGTACTATCTCCAATGTTTGGAAGGCGGCCTTCGTGGTGGTGACCCTCGTGACCTAAATAATTATCAGCCTCTTTCTAAACTTTCTAGCCTAGCTAAAATATTAGCATCCTTGATTCATTCTCAGCTAAGATCTTTCGTATCTTTGAAATGTATTCTAAATGTTCATCAGTCAGGTTTTAGACCAGGTCATAGCACTATCTCTGCTGCTTCCCTAGTTATAAATTATGTGGTTCACTGTATGGATAAAAGGTAACATGGTGCTGCCCTCTTCATTGACCTGTCAAAGGCTTTCCATACTGTTCATCACTCACTGCTAATTCAGAGGCTTTCCTCAATCGGCCTAAACCAGTCTGCAGGTAACTGGTTTAAAAATGACTTGACAGATAGAACTCAATATATCTACTTATGGTGTTTAAATCAGGTTTCCTGGATATCACGAAAGGCGTCCCACAGTGGTGGATTCTGGGTCCTGTATTTTTTGCTGTTTACATTCCCAATATCAAGTCTGTAAAAAAAATATGTAACTGCACTTGTATGCCGATGATACTGTTGTGTATTCTATTGGCCCCCACGGTTGACCAGGCTCTATCTGAACTACAGTCTGACTTCATTGTATTACAGAAAAAACGCATTAAAATACGTCTGATGATTTAAGCATATGTACTTTGGATGGTGTCCATATTGATCGTGTCCCAGCTTACAAATATCGGGGCATCTGGAGAGACGAAAAACGGTCTTTTAAAAAGCATATTGATGAGTTAGTTAAGAAACTGAGAATTAAAATGGGCTTCTTCTATGGAAACAGGTCCTGCCTCTCGATAAATAGTAGAAAGCTGATTATTCAGTCGACGTTCCAATCGGTGCTAGACTTTGGCGACATCATCTATATGAACGCAGCTGCCACTTCATTAAAGACGTTAGATGCAGTTTTATCATAGAGCACTGCGCTTTTTTACGGATGATAGGTTTGGTACTCATCACTGTGTTCTCTGCCAGGAAGTTGGTCGGCCATCTTTGATGTCACGTAGGTTGATACATTGTTATGTTTTCATTTATAAAGCCCTTTTACAAAAGGTCCCACTGTACCTAACATCATTACTAAACTTTAGACGTACGAGTTACCAAACCCGGTCTCAGGGATGGCTAACTCTGGAAATTCCTTTGGTCTCTACTGAGTTAGGTAAATCATAAAATATTCAATTTTATTTGGAACGGCAAGCCAGACAAAATTAAACGGGCCAATTTGTATAATTAATATGAATTCCGTGGACAAAAATTATTAAATATTAAAGCATTAGACCTAGCACTAAAAGCTTCAGTCATACAAAAGTTATACTTAAATCCGAACTGGTTCTCTAGCAAATTAGTAAAATTGTCTCACCCAATGTTAAAGAATGGCCTTTTCCCCTTTATTCAGATTACAACTTCTCACTTTCAGTTATTTGAAAAGGAAATCATCTCCCAGATATCACTATTTCTAAAACAAGCCATAGAAAGTTGGTTGCAATTTCAATTTAATCCTCCAGAAACGACAGAACAAATAATGCAACAAATATTGTGGTTAAACTCAAATATACTAATTGATAAAAAACCTGTCCATAAAATGTGTAATATTCGTAAATGATATCATCGGTAGGACTGGTGGAGTTATGTCGCACTTGCATCTAACAAAAACATATGGAAATGTCTGCTCTACCCAAAATTACAACCAAATAATTGCAGCCTTACCGCAAAAATGGAAGAGGAAAGTGGAAGGGGGAGAAAGTAAGGAACTTGTCTGTCGGCCTTGCATTAAAGAACATAATTGGTTAAAGAAAACTGTGATAAATAAAAAAGTATACCAGTTTCATTTAAGGACCAAAGGATTGACAGCCGTCCCATATAGATTGAAAAATAGTTGGGAAGAGATTTGTGACGTACCGATCCCATGGCACAGGGTTTATGAACTGATACGCAAAACGACGACGGATTCAAAACTTAGAATTTTGCAATTTAAATGATTATGTAAAAATGTTGCTACCAATAGAATGTTATTTATACGGGAGATACAATCTAACCAGCTCTGCAGATTTTGCTGCGAAGAGACAGACTCATTAGATCATTTGTTTTGGTACTGTCCATTTGTAGCTTGTTTTTGGACACAGGTCCAGGAATGGCTAAAGGATTGCAATATTTACCTGGAGCTAACCTTGCAGATAGCATTACTGAGTGATCTGAAAAGTCATAGTCAATCGATCAATAATATAATAATACTTTTAGCAAAAATGTTTATTTTCAATTTACAATCTGTAGAAACAATGAGAATAGAAAGGTTCAGAACTTTTGTAAGACATCACAGTACGGTTGAAATATATATGGCAAATAGAAATCCTATATGGATGGTGTTAAGATATAGGTGGGAGGTGTTGAATGGAGCTGAAGGATGGGACTAATAACAACTAACAACAACTAATAACAACAAGATAACTAATAATGTAGGCATACTGTGTCCATAATAAGTATATAGGCTATAGGTTGAGAGCTTTTGTGAAAGAGCACAGTTAGAAAGATATGGCATATAGAAGCAAACTGTCACGCCCTGGCTCTGGGACTCTGTTATGCTGAGCCAGGGTGTGTTGTTTCTATGTGTTTTGTGTTCTAGGTTGATTATCTAGCTCATGTGTTTCTGTGTTGGCCGGGGTGGTTCTCAATCAGAGGCAACGTGTATCAGCTGTTGCTTGTTGTCTCTGATTGGGAACCATACTTAGGCAGCCTGTTTTCCACAGTGTGTTGTGGGATCTTGTTCCGTGTTGGTTTGTGTATTTAACCAAGGACTTCACGTTATCGTTTTGTTTCGTGTGGTGAATAATAAATAAAGATGTTCACTCATCACGCTGCGCATTGGTCCACTGTGTTTGACGAACGTGACACAAACCGGATGGACATCATGAAAATGATCGGAGAGGTTGAGAGTAGAGGAAGTTCAGGAGTAAAAACAAACAAAATAGAATTATTGTAAAATTGACTGTGTCCATAAAATGTATATAGTATGTATAAGCTGGAAGTAGAGGCCTAAGCATTGTTGTTCACTAGTTTACTCCAATTAGGGAAGGGGTGGTGGGGTTGGAAAGTAATAAAGGGAAATATATATTTTTTTAAAGGATGTGTATATGTATGTGTATGTATATATATATATATATATATATATATATATATATATATATATATATATATATATATATATATTTGCGAGAAGAAAATAAAAAACATATGGAGGATTGGAAGTGATGCAGACAATTACATTGATGGAAGTTACAATCTATCTGCAATATTAAAGCTGATCTATCCCCTAAGAGAAAAAAAACAAAAAAAACAAACAAGAGTTAGGTAAATCAACTGTTTACAAAACATACAGATCAGCAAATTAAAAAGCTAAGATTTAAAGTGGGCTTCTTTTTTAGAAATAGATCTTGCCTTTCCCTAAATAGCAGGAAGCAGATTGTACAGTCGACTTTCCTGCCAGTTCTTGACTATGGTGACTCCATTAACCACAATGCAGCAGCCACCAGTCTTAAACCATTGGATGCCGTCTACCGTAGCGCCCTTCACTTTATCACAGGTGACAGTTGTAATGCTCACCACTGCATCCTGTATCAAAAGGTTGGCTGGTCCTCATTATAGTCCCGTAGATCAATTCATTACTCCCCCTTTTGTTTCCAAAGCCCTACAACACAAGCTTCCAACTTACCTAGCTTTGTTGCTAATGTATAAAAGAATGAGAAACCAAACCCGTTCACAGGGTTGCTTAACTCTTCAGATACCTCGGGTCTCCACGGAATTAGATAAATCCGCTTTTACTTTTCACGCTCCACATTTTTGTGTGCAATTGTTTTGGTAGATTGATTTAGTAAATCGTTTCGGATGCTGTGATGTTGGGGATGTTCTAATGATCTGGTTATTAGATCTGGTTATTAGATCTGGTTATTAGATCTGGTTATTAGATCTTGTTATTAGATCTTGTTATTAGATCTTGTTATTAGATCTGGTTATTAGATATTTTTATTAGATCTTGTTATTAGATCTTGTTATTAGATCTTTTTATTAGATCTTGTTATTAGATCTGGTTATTAGATCTGGTTATTAGATCTTGTTATTAGATCTTGTTATTAGATCTTGTTATTAGATCTTGTTATTAGATCTGGTTATTAGATCTTTTTATTAGATCTTGTTATTAGATCTGGTTATTAGATCTTGTTATTAGATCTTGTTATTAGATCTTGTTATTAGATCTTGTTATTAGATCTGGTTATTAGATCTGGTTATTAGATCTTGTTATTAGATCTGGTTATTAGATCTTGTTATTAGATCTGGTTATTAGATCTTGTTATTAGATCTTGTTAATAGATCTTGTTATTAGATCTTGTTATTAGATCTTGTTATTAGATCTTGTTATTAGATCTGGTTATTAGATATTTGTATTAGATCTTGTTATTAGATCTTGTTATTAGATCTGGTTATTAGATCTTTTTATTAGATCTTGTTATTAGATCTTGTTATTAGATCTTGTTATTAGATCTTGTTATTAGATCTTGTTATTAGATCTTGTTATTAGATCTGGTTATTATATCTTTTTATTAGATCTTGTTATTAGATCTGGTTATTAGATCTTGTTATTAGATCTTGTTATTAGATCTTGTTATTAGATCTTGTTATTAGATCTGGTTATTAGATCTGGTTATTAGATCTTGTTATTAGATCTGGTTATTAGATCTTGTTATTAGATCTGGTTATTAGATCTTGTTATTAGATCTTGTTAATAGATCTTGTTATTAGATCTTGTTATTAGATCTTGTTATTAGATCTGGTTATTAGATCTTTTTATTAGATCTGGTTATTAGATCTGGTTATTAGATCTTGTTATTAGATCTTGTTATTAGATCTTGTTATTAGATCTTGTTATTAGATCTGGTTATTATATATTTTTATTAGATCTTGTTATTAGATCTGGTTATTAGATCTGGTTATTATATCTTTTTATTAGATCTTGTTATTAGATCTGGTTATTAGATCTTGTTATTAGATCTTGTTATTAGATCTTGTTATTAGATCTTGTTATTAGATCTTGTTATTAGATCTGGTTATTAGATCTTTTTATTAGATCTTGTTATTAGATCTGGTTATTAGATATTTGTATTAGATCTTGTTATTAGATCTTGTTATTAGATCTGGTTATTAGATCTGGTTATTAGATCTTGTTATTAGATCTGGTTATTAGATCTTGTTATTAGATCTGGTTATTAGATCTTGTTATTAGATCTGGTTATTAGATCTTGTTAATAGATCTTGTTATTAGATCTTGTTATTAGATCTTGTTATTAGATCTTGTTATTAGATCTGGTTATTACATCTTTTTATTAGATCTTGTTATTAGATCTGGTTATTAGATCTTGTTATTAGATCTTGTTATTAGATCTTGTTATTAGATCTGGTTATTAGATCTTGTTATTAGATCTTGTTATTAGATCTGGTTATTAGATCTTGTTATTAGATCTGGTTATTAGATCTTGGTATTAGATCTTGTTATTAGATCTGGTTATTAGATCTGGTTATTAGATCTGGTTATTAGATCTTGTTATATTTGTATCTTTTGCTTTGTGGTCTCAGGGCAAAATTGAAAATGAGACGCTGGTCTCAATTGGGCTCCCTTCTCTGTCTCCCCCATAACCTCAACCTGTCTCCCCATCCCCTCTCTGTCTCCCCCATCAAATCTCTGTTTCCCCCATCCACTCTCTGACTCCCCCACCCCTCTCTGTCTCCCCCATCCCCTCTCTGTCTCCCCCATCTCCTCTCTGTCTCCCCCATCCCCTCTCTGTCTCCCCCATAACCTCACCCTGTCTCCCCCATCCCCTCTCTGTCTCCCCCATCTCCTCTCTGTCTCCCCCATCCCCTCTCTGTCTCCCCATAACCTCACCCTGTCTCCCCCATCCCCTCTCTGTCTCCCATATCTCCTCTCTGTCTCCCCCATCCCCTCTCTGTCTCCCCAATCCCCACTCTGTCTCCCCATCCCCTCTCTGTCTCCCCCATCCCCTCTCTGTCTCCCCCATCTCCTCTCTGTCTCCCCCATCCCCTCTCTGTCTCCCCCATCCCCTCTCTGTCTCCCCCATCTCCTCTCTGTCTCCCCCATCCCCTCTCTGTCTCCCCCATCTCCTCTCTGTCTCCCCCATAACCTCACCCTGTCTCCCCCATCCCCTCTCTGTATCCCCCATCCCCTCTCTGCCTCCCCCATAACCTCCCCCTGTCTCCCCCATCCCCTCTCTGTCTCCCATATCTCCACACTGTCTCCCCCATCCCCTCTCTGTCTCCCCCATCTCCTCTCTGTCTCCCCATCTCCTCTCTGACTCCCCCATCCCCTCTCTGTCTCCCCCATCCCCTCTCTGTCTCCCCCATCCCCTCTCTGTATCCCCCATCCCCTCTCTGCCTCCCCCATAACCTCACCCTGTCTCCCCCATCCCCTCTCTGTCTCCCATATCTCCACTCTGTCTCCCCCATCCCCTCTCTGTCTCCCCCATCTCCTCTCTGTCTCCCCCATCCCCTCTCTGTCTCCCCATCCACTCTCTGTCTCCTCCATCTCCTCTCTGTCTCCCCCATCCCCTCTCTGTCTCCCCAATCTCCTCTCTGTCTCCCCCATAACCTCACCCTGTCTCCCCCATCACCTCTCTGTCTCCCCCATCTCCTCTCTGTCTCCCCCACCCCTCTCTGTCTCCCCAATCTCCTCTCTGTCTCCCCCATAACCTCACCCTGTCTCCCCCATCCCCTCTCTGTCTCCCCAATCTCCTCTCTGTCTCCCCCATAACCTCACCCTGTCTCCCCCATCACCTCTCTGTCTCCCCCATCTCCTCTCTGTCTCCCCCATCTCCTCTCTGTCTCCCCCATCTCCTCTCTGTCTCCCCCATCCCCTCTCTGTCTCCCCAATCTCCTCTCTGTCTCCCCCATAACCTCACCCTGTCTCCCCCATCACCTCTCTGTCTCCCCCATCTCCTCTCTGTCTCCCCCATCCCCTCTCTGTCTCCCCCATCCCCTCTCTGTCTCCCCATCCCCTCTCTTTCTCCCCCATCTCCTCTCTGACTCCCTCATCCCCTCTCTGTCTCCCCCATCCCCTCTCTGTCTCCCCCATCCCCTCTCTGTCTCCCCCATCTCCTCTCTGTCTCCCCCATCCCCTCTCTGTCTCCCCCATAACCTCACCCTGTCTCCCCCATCCCCTCTCTGTCTCCCCCATCTCCTCTCTGTCTCCCCCATCCCCTCTCTGTCTCCCCATAACCTCACCCTGTCTCCCCCATCCCCTCTCTGTCTCCCCCATCTCCTCTCTGTCTCCCCCATCCCCTCTCTGTCTCCCCCATCTCCTCTCTGTCTCCCCCATCCCCTCTCTGTCTCCCCCATCTCCTCTCTGTCTCCCCCATCTCCTCTCTGTCTCCCCCATCCCCTCTCTGTCTCCCCCATCTCCTCTCTGACTCCCTCATCCCCTCTCTGTCTCCCCCATCTCCTCTCTGTCTCCCCCATAACCTCACCCTGTCTCCCCCATCCCCTCTCTGTATCCCCCACCCCTCTCTGCCTCCCCCATAACCTCACCCTGTCTCCCCCATCCCCTCTCTGTCTCCCATATCTCCACTCTGTCTCCCCCATCCCCTCTCTGTCTCCCCCATCTCCTCTCTGACTCCCTCATCCCCTCTGTGTCTCCCCCATCTCCTCTCTGTCTCCCCCATCCCCTCTCTGTCTCCCCAATCTCCTCTCTGTCTCCCCCATAACCTCACCCTGTCTCCCCCATCACCTCTCTGTCTCCCCCATCCCCTCTCTGTCTCCCCCATCTCCTCTCTGTCTCCCCCATCCCCTCTCTGTCTCCCCCATCTCCTCTCTGTCTCCCCCATCTCCTCTCTGTCTCCCCCATCCCCTCTCTGTCTCCCCCATCTCCTCTCTGACTCCCTCATCCCCTCTCTGTCTCCCCCATCTCCTCTCTGTCTCCCCCATAACCTCACCCTGTCTCCCCCATCCCCTCTCTGTATCCCCCACCCCTCTCTGCCTCCCCCATAACCTCACCCTGTCTCCCCCATCCCCTCTCTGTCTCCCATATCTCCACTCTGTCTCCCCCATCCCCTCTCTGTCTCCCCCATCTCCTCTCTGACTCCCTCATCCCCTCTGTGTCTCCCCCATCTCCTCTCTGTCTCCCCCATCCCCTCTCTGTCTCCCCAATCTCCTCTCTGTCTCCCCCATAACCTCACCCTGTCTCCCCCATCACCTCTCTGTCTCCCCCATCACCTCTCTGTCTCCCCCATCTCCTCTCTGTCTCCCCCATCTCCTCTCTGTCTCCCCCATCCCCTCTCTGTCTCCCCCATCTCCTCTCTGTCTCCCCCATCCCCTCTCTGTCTCCCCCATCCCCTCTCTGTCTCCCTCATCCCCTCTCTGTCTCCCCCATCTCCTCTCTGTCTCCCCCATCTCCTCTCTGTCTCCCCCATCCCCTCTCTGTCTCCCCAATCTCCTCTCTGTCTCCCCCATAACCTCACCCTGTCTCCCCCATCTCCTCTCTGTCTCCCCCATCTCCTCTCTGTCTCCCCCATCCCCTCTCTGTCTCCCCAATCTCCTCTCTGTCTCCCCCATAACCTCACCCTGTCTCCCCCATCACCTCTCTGTCTCCCCCATCTCCTCTCTGTCTCCCCCATCTCCTCTCTGTCTCCCCCATCCCCTCTCTGTCTCCCCCATCCCCTCTCTGTCTCCCCCATCTCCTCTCTGTCTCCCCCATCCCCTCTCTGTCTCCCCCATAACCTCATCCTGTCTCCCCCATCCCCTCTCTGTCTCCCCATCCCCTCTCTGACTCCCCCATAACCTCACCCTGTCTCCCCCATCCCATCTCTGTCTCCCCTTCCCCTCTCTATCTCCCCCATCCCCTGTATGTCTCCTCCATCCCCTCTCTGTCTCCCCGATCTACTCTCTGTCTCCCCCATCCCCTCTCTGTCTCCCCCATCTCCTCTCTGTCTCCCCCATCCCCTCTCTGTCTCCCCTATCTCCACTCTGTCTCCCCCATTCCCTCTCTGACTCCCCCACCCCTCTCTGTCTCCCCCATCCCCTCTCTGTCTCCCCATCTCCTCTCTGTCTCCCCCATCCCCTCTCTGTCTCCCCCATAACCTCACCCTGTCTCCCCCATCCCCTCTCTGTTTCCCCTATCTCCACTCTGTCTCCCCCATTCCCTCTCTGACTCCCCCACCCCTCTCTGTCTCCCCCATCCCCTCTCTGTCTCCCCCATAACCTCACCCTGTCTCCCCCATCCCCTCTCTGTCTCCCCCATCCACTCTCTGTCTCCCCCATAACCTCACCCTGTCTCCCCCATCCCCTCGCTGTCTCCCCCATCCCCTCTCTGTCTCCCCCATCCCCTCTCCGTCTCCCCCATCTCCTCTCTGTCTCCCCCATCCCCTCTCTGTCTCCCCCATCTCCTCTCTGTCTCCCCCATCCCCTCTCTGACTGCCCCATCCCCTCTCTGTCTCCCCCATAACCTCACCCTGTCTCCCCCATCCACTCTCTGTCTCCCCCAAACCATCTCTGTCTCCCAAATAAACTCACCCTGTCTCCCCATCCACTCTCTGTCTCCCTCATCTCCTCTCTGACTCCCTCATCTCCTCTCCTTGTCTCCCCCATCCCCTCTCTGTCTCCCCCATCCCCTCTCTGTCTCCCATATCTCCACTCTGTCTCCCCCATCCCCTCTCTGTCTCCCCATCCCTCTCTGTCTCCCCCATCCCCCCTCTTTCTCCCCCATAACCTCACCCGGTCTCCCCCATAACCTCACCCTGCCTTCCCCATCTCCTCTCTGTCTCCCTCATCCCCTCTCTGTCTCCCCCATCCCCTCTCTGTCTCCCCCATAACCTCTCGGTCTCCCCCATAACCTCACCCTGTCTCCCCCATCCCCTCTCTTTCTCCCCCATCCCCCATCTCCTCTCTGTCTCCCCCATCCCCTCTCTGTCTCCCTCATACCCTCTCTGTCTCCCCCATCCCCTCTCTGTCTCCCCCATCACCTCTCTGTCTCCCCCATCCCCTCTCTGTCTCCCCCATCTCTTCTCTGTCTCCCCCATAACCTCAACCTGTCTTCCCTATCCCCTTTCTGTCTCCCCCATCTTCCCATCACCTCTCTGTCTTCCCCATCCCTCTCTGTCTCCCCCATCCCCTCTCTGTCTCCCCCATAACCTCACTCTGTCTCCCTCATCCCCACTCTGTCTCCCCCATCCCTCTCTGTCTCCCCCATCCCCCCTCTTTCTTCCCCATAACCTCACCAAGTCTCCCCATAACCTTATCCTGTCTCCCCCATCCCTTCTCTGTCTCCCCATCCCTTCTCTGTCTCCACCATCCCCTCTCTGTCTCCCCCATCCCATCTCTGTCTCCCCATCTCTTCTCTGTCTCCCCCATAACCTCACCCTGTCTCTCCCATCCCCTCTCTGTATCCCCCATCCCCTCTCTGCCTCCCCCATAACCTCACCCTGTCTCCCCCATCCCCTCTCTGTCTTCCACATTCCTCTCTGTCTCTCCCATCTCCTCTCTGTCTCCCCCATAACCTCACCCTGTCTCCCCCATCCCCTCTCTGTATCCCCCATCCCCTCTCTGCCTCCCCCATAACCTCACCCTGTCTCCCCCATCCCCTCTCTGTCTCCCCCATCCCCTCTCTGTCTCCCCCATCTCCTCTCTGTCTCCCCCATCTCCTCTCTGTCTCCCCCATCTCCTCTCTGTCTCCCCCATCCCTTCTCTGTCTCCCCTATCTCCACTCTGTCTCCCCCATCCCCTCTCTGACTCCCCCACCCCTCTCTGTCTCCCCTATCCCCTCTCTGTCTCCCCCATAACCTCAGCCTGTCTCCCCCATCCCCTCTCTGTCTCCCCCATCTCCTCTCTGTCTCCCCAATCCCCTCTCTGTCTCCCCTATCCCCTCTCTGTCTCCCCCATAACCTCAGCCTGTCTCCCCCATCTCCTCTCTGTCTCCCCCATCTCCTCTCTGTCTCCCCAATCCCCTCTCTGCCTCCCCATCCCCTCTATGTCTCCCCCATCCACTCTCTGTCTCCCCAATTCCCTCTCCGTCTCCCCCATCTCCTCTCTGACTCCCCCATCCCCTCTCTGTCTCCCCCATCCCCTCTCTGTCTCCCCCATCCCCTCTCTGTACTCCCATCTCCTCTCTGCCTCCCCCATCCCCTCTATGACTGCCCCCATCCCCTCTCTGTCTCCCCATCCCCTCTCCGTCTCCCTCATCCACTCTCTGTCTCCCCCATTCCCTCTCCGTCTCCCCCATCTCCTCTCTGACTCCCCCATCCCCTCTCTGTCTCCCCATCCCCTCTCTGTCTCCCCCATAACCTCACCCTGTCTCCCCCATCCCCTCTCTGTTTCCCCCATCTCCTCTCTGTCTCCCCCATCCCCTCTCTGACTCCCCCATAACCTCACCCTGTCTCCCCCATCCCCTCTATGTATCCCCCATCCCCTCTCTGTCTCCCCCATAACCTCACCCTGTCTCCCCCATCCCCTCTCTGTCTCCCCATCCCCTCTCTGTCTCCCCCATAACCTCACCCTGTCTCCCCCATCCCCTCTATGTATCCCCCATCCCCTCTCTGTCTCCCCCATAACCTCACCCTGTCTCCCCCATCCCCTCTCTGTCTCCCCCATAACCTCACCCTGTCTCCCCCATCTCCTCTCTGTCTCCCCCATCTCCTCTCTGTCTCCCCATCCCCTCTCTGTCTCCCCCATCCCCATCTGTCTCCCCCATCCCCTCTCTGACTCCCCCACCCCTCTCTGTCTCCCCCATCCCCTCTCTGTCTCCCCCATAACCTCACCCTGTCTCCCCCATCTCCTCTCTGTCTCTGCCATCTCCTCTCTGTCTCCCCATCCCCTCTCTGTCTCCCCCATCTCCTCTCTGTCTCCCCCACCCCCTCTCTGTCTCCCCCATAACCTCACCCTGTCTCCCCCATCCCCTCTCTGTCTCCCCCACCCCCTCTCTGTCTCCCCCATAACCTCACCCTGTCTCCCCCATCCCCTCTCTGTCTCCCCCATCCCCTCTCTGTCTCCCCATCCTCTCTCTGACTCCCCCATAATCTCACCCTGTCTCCCCCATCCCATCTCTGTCTCCCCCATCCCCTCTCTATCTACCCCATCCCCTCTCTATCTACCCCATCCCCTCTCTGTCTCCCCCATCCCCTCTCTGACTCCCTCATCCCCTCTCTGTCTCCCCCATCCCCTCTCTGTCTCCCCTATCTCCACTCTGTCTCCCCCATTCCCTCTCTGACTCCCCCACCCCTCTCTGTCTCCCCCATCCCCTCTCTGTCTCCCCCATTACCTCACCCTGTCTCCCCCATCCCCTCTCTGTCTCCCCCATCCCCTCTCTGCCTCCCCCATCCCCTCTCTGTCTCCCCTATCTCCACTCTGTCTCCCCCATCCCCTCTCTATCTCCCCCACCCCTCTCTGTCTCCCCCATCTCCTCTCTGTCTCCCCCATCCCTTCTCTGTCTCCCCCATCTCCTCTCTGTCTTCCCCATCTCCTTTCCGTCTCCCCCATCTCTCTCTGCCTCCCCATCCCCTCTATGTCTCCCCATCCCCTCTCCGTCTCCCCATCCACTCTCTGTCTCCCCCATTCCCTCTCTGACTCCCCCATCCCCTCTCTGACTGCCCCATCCCCTCTCTGTCTCCCCATCCCCTCTCCGTCTCCCTCATCCACTCTCCGTCTCCCTCATCCCCTCTCTGTCTCCCCCATTCCCTCTCCGTCTGCCCCATCTCCTCTCTGTCTCCCCCATCCCCTCTCTGTCTCCCCATCCCCTCTCTGTCTCCCCATCCCCTCTCTGTCTCCCCCATAACCTCACCCTGTCTCCCCCATCCCCTCTCTGTCTCCCCCATCCCCTCTCTGTCTCCCCATCCCCTCTCTGTCTCCCCCATAACCTCACCCTGTCTCCCCCATCCCCTCTCTGTCTCCCCCATCCCCTCTCTGTCTCCCCATCCCCTCTCTGTCTCCCCCATCCCCTCTCTATCTCCCCATCCCCTCTCTGTCTCCCCCATAACCTCACCCTGTCTCCCCCATCCCCTCTCTGTCTCCCCCATCCCCTCTCTGTCTCCCCATCCCCTCTCTGTCTCCCCATCCCCTCTCTGTCTCCCCATCCCCTCTCTGTCTCCCCCATAACCTCACCCTGTCTCCCCCATCCCCTCTCTGTCTCCCCCATCCCCTCTCTGTCTCCCCATCCCCTCTCTGTCTCCCCCATAACCTCACCCTGTCTCCCCCATCCCCTCTCTGTCTCCCCCATCCCCTCTCTGTCTCCCCCATAACCTCACCCTGTCTCCCCCATCCCCTCTCTGTTTCCCCCATCTCCTCTCTGTCTCCCCCATCCCCTCTCTGTCTCCCCCATCCCCTCTCTGTCTCCCCCATCTCCTCTCTGTCTCCCCCATAACACACCCTGTCTCCCCCATCCCCTCTCTGTCTCCCCATCCCCTCTCTGTCTCCCCCATCCCCTCTCTGTCTCCCCCATAACCTCACCCTGTCTCCCCCATCCCCTCTCTGTTTCCCCCATCTCCTCTCTGTCTCCCCCATCCCCTCTCTGTCTCCCCCATCCCCTCTCTGTCTCCCCCATCTCCTCTCTGTCTCCCCCATAACACACCCTGTCTCCCCCATCCCCTCTCTGTCTCCCCATCTCCTCTCTGTCTCCCCCATAACCTCACCCTGTCTCCCCCATCCCCTCTCTTTCTCCCCCATCTCCTCTCTGTCTCCCCCATCCCCTCTCTGTCTCCCCCATCTCCTCTCTGTCTCCCCCATCCCTTCTCTGTCTCCCCTATCTCCTCTCTGTCTCCCCCATAACCTCACCCTGTCTCCCCCATCCCCTCTCTGTCTCCCCCATCTCCTATCTGACTCCCTCATCCCATCTCTGTCTCCCCCATCCCCTCTCTGTCTCCCCATCCCCTCTCTGTCTCCCCCATAACCTCACCCTGTCTCCCCCATCCCCTCTCTGACTCCCCCATCCCCTCTCTGTCTCCCCCATCCCCTCTCTGTCTCCCCGATCTACTCTCTGACTCCCCCATCCCCTCTCTGTCTCCCCCATCTCCTCTCTGTCTCCCCCATCCCCTCTCTGTCTCCCCCATCTCCTCTCTGTCTCCCCCATCCCCTCTCTGTCTCCCCTATCTCCACTCTGTCTCCCCCATTCCCTCTCTGACTCCCCCACCCCTCTCTGTCTCCCCCATCCCTTCTCTGTCTCCCCCATAACCTCACCCTGTCTCCCCCATCCCCTCTCTGTATCCCCCTTCTCCTCTCTGTCTCCCCATCCCCTCTCTGTCTCCCCTATCTCCTCTCTGTCTCCCCCATAACCTCAGCCTGTCTCCCCCATCCCCTCTCTGTCTCCCCCATCTCCTATCTGACTCCCTCATCCCCTCTCTGTCTCTCCCATCTCCTCTCTGTCTCCCCCATAACCTCACCCTGTCTCCCCCATCCCCTCTCTGTATCCCCCATCCCCTCTCTGCCTCCCCCATAACCTCACCCTGTCTCCCCCATCCCCTCTCTGTCTCCCCCATCCCCTCTCTGTCTCCCCCATCTCCTCTCTGTCTCCCCCATCTCCTCTCTGTCTCCCCCATCTCCTCTCTGTCTCCCCCATCCCTTCTCTGTCTCCCCTATCTCCACTCTGTCTCCCCCATCCCCTCTCTGACTCCCCCACCCCTCTCTGTCTCCCCTATCCCCTCTCTGTCTCCCCCATAACCTCAGCCTGTCTCCCCCATCCCCTCTCTGTCTCCCCCATCTCCTCTCTGTCTCCCCAATCCCCTCTCTGTCTCCCCTATCCCCTCTCTGTCTCCCCCATAACCTCAGCCTGTCTCCCCCATCTCCTCTCTGTCTCCCCCATCTCCTCTCTGTCTCCCCAATCCCCTCTCTGCCTCCCCATCCCCTCTATGTCTCCCCCATCCACTCTCTGTCTCCCCAATTCCCTCTCCGTCTCCCCCATCTCCTCTCTGACTCCCCCATCCCCTCTCTGTCTCCCCCATCCCCTCTCTGTCTCCCCCATCCCCTCTCTGTACTCCCATCTCCTCTCTGCCTCCCCCATCCCCTCTATGACTGCCCCCATCCCCTCTCTGTCTCCCCATCCCCTCTCCGTCTCCCTCATCCACTCTCTGTCTCCCCCATTCCCTCTCCGTCTCCCCCATCTCCTCTCTGACTCCCCCATCCCCTCTCTGTCTCCCCATCCCCTCTCTGTCTCCCCCATAACCTCACCCTGTCTCCCCCATCCCCTCTCTGTTTCCCCCATCTCCTCTCTGTCTCCCCCATCCCCTCTCTGACTCCCCCATAACCTCACCCTGTCTCCCCCATCCCCTCTATGTATCCCCCATCCCCTCTCTGTCTCCCCCATAACCTCACCCTGTCTCCCCCATCCCCTCTCTGTCTCCCCATCCCCTCTCTGTCTCCCCCATAACCTCACCCTGTCTCCCCCATCCCCTCTATGTATCCCCCATCCCCTCTCTGTCTCCCCCATAACCTCACCCTGTCTCCCCCATCCCCTCTCTGTCTCCCCCATAACCTCACCCTGTCTCCCCCATCTCCTCTCTGTCTCCCCCATCTCCTCTCTGTCTCCCCATCCCCTCTCTGTCTCCCCCATCCCCATCTGTCTCCCCCATCCCCTCTCTGACTCCCCCACCCCTCTCTGTCTCCCCCATCCCCTCTCTGTCTCCCCCATAACCTCACCCTGTCTCCCCCATCCCCTCTCTGTCTCCCCCATCTCCTCTCTGTCTCCCCATCCCCTCTCTGTCTCCCCCATCTCCTCTCTGTCTCCCCCACCCCCTCTCTGTCTCCCCCATAACCTCACCCTGTCTCCCCCATCCCCTCTCTGTCTCCCCCACCCCCTCTCTGTCTCCCCCATAACCTCACCCTGTCTCCCCCATCCCCTCTCTGTCTCCCCCATCCCCTCTCTGTCTCCCCATCCTCTCTCTGACTCCCCCATAATCTCACCCTGTCTCCCCCATCCCATCTCTGTCTCCCCCATCCCCTCTCTATCTACCCCATCCCCTCTCTATCTACCCCATCCCCTCTCTGTCTCCCCCATCCCCTCTCTGACTCCCTCATCCCCTCTCTGTCTCCCCCATCCCCTCTCTGTCTCCCCTATCTCCACTCTGTCTCCCCCATTCCCTCTCTGACTCCCCCACCCCTCTCTGTCTCCCCCATCCCCTCTCTGTCTCCCCCATTACCTCACCCTGTCTCCCCCATCCCCTCTCTGTCTCCCCCATCCCCTCTCTGCCTCCCCCATCCCCTCTCTGTCTCCCCTATCTCCACTCTGTCTCCCCCATCCCCTCTCTATCTCCCCCACCCCTCTCTGTCTCCCCCATCTCCTCTCTGTCTCCCCCATCCCTTCTCTGTCTCCCCCATCTCCTCTCTGTCTTCCCCATCTCCTTTCCGTCTCCCCCATCTCTCTCTGCCTCCCCATCCCCTCTATGTCTCCCCATCCCCTCTCCGTCTCCCCATCCACTCTCTGTCTCCCCCATTCCCTCTCTGACTCCCCCATCCCCTCTCTGACTGCCCCATCCCCTCTCTGTCTCCCCATCCCCTCTCCGTCTCCCTCATCCACTCTCCGTCTCCCTCATCCCCTCTCTGTCTCCCCCATTCCCTCTCCGTCTGCCCCATCTCCTCTCTGTCTCCCCCATCCCCTCTCTGTCTCCCCATCCCCTCTCTGTCTCCCCATCCCCTCTCTGTCTCCCCCATAACCTCACCCTGTCTCCCCCATCCCCTCTCTGTCTCCCCCATCCCCTCTCTGTCTCCCCATCCCCTCTCTGTCTCCCCCATAACCTCACCCTGTCTCCCCCATCCCCTCTCTGTCTCCCCCATCCCCTCTCTGTCTCCCCATCCCCTCTCTGTCTCCCCCATCCCCTCTCTATCTCCCCATCCCCTCTCTGTCTCCCCCATAACCTCACCCTGTCTCCCCCATCCCCTCTCTGTCTCCCCCATCCCCTCTCTGTCTCCCCATCCCCTCTCTGTCTCCCCATCCCCTCTCTGTCTCCCCATCCCCTCTCTGTCTCCCCCATAACCTCACCCTGTCTCCCCCATCCCCTCTCTGTCTCCCCCATCCCCTCTCTGTCTCCCCATCCCCTCTCTGTCTCCCCCATAACCTCACCCTGTCTCCCCCATCCCCTCTCTGTCTCCCCCATCCCCTCTCTGTCTCCCCCATAACCTCACCCTGTCTCCCCCATCCCCTCTCTGTTTCCCCCATCTCCTCTCTGTCTCCCCCATCCCCTCTCTGTCTCCCCCATCCCCTCTCTGTCTCCCCCATCTCCTCTCTGTCTCCCCCATAACACACCCTGTCTCCCCCATCCCCTCTCTGTCTCCCCATCCCCTCTCTGTCTCCCCCATCCCCTCTCTGTCTCCCCCATAACCTCACCCTGTCTCCCCCATCCCCTCTCTGTTTCCCCCATCTCCTCTCTGTCTCCCCCATCCCCTCTCTGTCTCCCCCATCCCCTCTCTGTCTCCCCCATCTCCTCTCTGTCTCCCCCATAACACACCCTGTCTCCCCCATCCCCTCTCTGTCTCCCCATCTCCTCTCTGTCTCCCCCATAACCTCACCCTGTCTCCCCCATCCCCTCTCTTTCTCCCCCATCTCCTCTCTGTCTCCCCCATCCCCTCTCTGTCTCCCCCATCTCCTCTCTGTCTCCCCCATCCCTTCTCTGTCTCCCCTATCTCCTCTCTGTCTCCCCCATAACCTCACCCTGTCTCCCCCATCCCCTCTCTGTCTCCCCCATCTCCTATCTGACTCCCTCATCCCATCTCTGTCTCCCCCATCCCCTCTCTGTCTCCCCATCCCCTCTCTGTCTCCCCCATAACCTCACCCTGTCTCCCCCATCCCCTCTCTGACTCCCCCATCCCCTCTCTGTCTCCCCCATCCCCTCTCTGTCTCCCCGATCTACTCTCTGACTCCCCCATCCCCTCTCTGTCTCCCCCATCTCCTCTCTGTCTCCCCCATCCCCTCTCTGTCTCCCCCATCTCCTCTCTGTCTCCCCCATCCCCTCTCTGTCTCCCCTATCTCCACTCTGTCTCCCCCATTCCCTCTCTGACTCCCCCACCCCTCTCTGTCTCCCCCATCCCTTCTCTGTCTCCCCCATAACCTCACCCTGTCTCCCCCATCCCCTCTCTGTATCCCCCTTCTCCTCTCTGTCTCCCCATCCCCTCTCTGTCTCCCCTATCTCCTCTCTGTCTCCCCCATAACCTCAGCCTGTCTCCCCCATCCCCTCTCTGTCTCCCCCATCTCCTATCTGACTCCCTCATCCCCTCTCTGTCTCCCCCATCCCCTCTCTGTCTCCCCCATCCCCTCTCTGTCTCCCCCATCTCCTATCTGACTCCCTCATCCCCTCTCTGTCTCCCCCATCCCCTCTCTGACTCCCTCATCCCCTCTCTGTCTCCCCCATCTCCTCTCTGTCTCCCCCAGCCCCTCTCTGTCTCCCCCATAACCTCACCCTGTCTCCCCCATCCCATCTCTGTCTCCCCCATCCCCTCTCTGTCTCCCCATCCCCTCTCTGTCTCCCCCATAACCTCACCCTGTCTCCCCCATCCCCTCTCTGACTCCCCCATCCCCTCTCTGTCTCCCCCATCCCCTCTCTGTCTCCCCCATAACCTCACCCTGTCTCCCCCATCCACTCTCTGTCTCCCCGATCTACTCTCTGACTCCCTCATCCCCTCTCTGTCTCCCCCATCTCCTCTCTGTCTCCCCCATCCCCTCTCTGTCTCCCCCATAACCTCACCCTGTCTCCCCCATCCCCTCTCTGTCTCCCCCATAACCTCACCCTGTCTCCCCCATCCCCTCTCTGTCTCCCCCATCCCCTCTCTGTCTCCCCCATAACCTCACCCTGTCTCCCCCATCCACTCTCTGTCTCCCCCATTCCCTCTCTGACTCCCCCACCCCTCTCTGTCTCCCCCATCCCCTCTCTGTCTCCCCCATAACCTCACCCTGTCTCCCCCATCCACTCTCTGTCTCCCCCATTCCCTCTCTGACTCCCCCACCCCTCTCTGTCTCCCCCATCTCCTCTCTGACTCCCCCATCCCCTCTCTGTCTCCCCCATCTCCTCTCTGTCTCCCCCATCCCCTCTCTGACTGCCCCATCCCCTCTCTGTCTCCCCCATAACCTCACCCTGTCTCCCCCATCCCCTCTCTGTCTTCCCCATAACCTCACCCTGTCTCCCCCATCCACTCTCTGTCTCCCCCAAACCATCTCTGTCTCCCAAATAAACTCACACTGTCTCCCCCATCCCCTCTCTGTCTCCCCCATCCCCTCTCTGTCTCCCCCATAACCTCACCCTGTCTCCCCAATCCCCTCTCTGTCTTCCCCATAACCTCACCCTGTCTCCCCCATCCACTCTCTGTCTCCCCCAAACCATCTCTGTCTCCCAAATAACCTCACCCTGTCTCCCCATCCACTCTCTGTCTCCCCCAAACCATCTCTGTCTCCCAAATAAACTCACACTGTCTCCCCCATCCCCTCTCTGTCTCCCCCATCCCCTCTCTGTCTCCCCCATCCCCTCTCTGTCTCCCCATCCCCTCTCTGTCTCCCCCATAACCTCACCCTGTCTCCCCCATCCCCTCTCTGTCTCCCCCATCCCCTCTCTGTCTCCCCCATAACCTCACCCTGTCTCCCCCATCCCCTCTCTGTTTCCCCCATCTCCTCTCTGTCTCCCCCATCCCCTCTCTGTCTCCCCCATCCCATCCCCTCTCTGTCTCCCCCATCTCCTCTCTGTCTCCCCCATAACACACCCTGTCTCCCCCATCCCCTCTCTGTCTCCCCATCCCCTCTCTGTCTCCCCCATCCCCTCTCTGTCTCCCCCATAACCTCACCCTGTCTCCCCCATCCCCTCTCTGTTTCCCCCATCTCCTCTCTGTCTCCCCCATCCCCTCTCTGTCTCCCCCATCCCCTCTCTGTCTCCCCCATCTCCTCTCTGTCTCCCCCATAACACACCCTGTCTCCCCCATCCCCTCTCTGTCTCCCCATCCCCTCTCTGTCTCCCCCATAACCTCACCCTGTCTCCCCCATCCCCTCTCTTTCTCCCCCATCTCCTCTCTGTCTCCCCCATCCCCTCTCTGTCTCCCCCATCTCCTCTCTGTCTCCCCCATCCCTTCTCTGTCTCCCCTATCTCCTCTCTGTCTCCCCCATAACCTCACCCTGTCTCCCCCATCCCCTCTCTGTCTCCCCCATCTCCTATCTGACTCCCTCATCCCATCTCTGTCTCCCCCATCCCCTCTCTGTCTCCCCATCCCCTCTCTGTCTCCCCCATAACCTCACCCTGTCTCCCCCATCCCCTCTCTGACTCCCCCATCCCCTCTATGTCTCCCCCATCCCCTCTCTGTCTCCCCCATCTCCTCTCTGACTCCCCCATCCCCTCTCTGTCTCCCCCATCCCCTCTCTGTCTCCCCCATCTCCTCTCTGACTCCCCCATCCCCTCTCTGTCTCCCCCATCTCCTCTCTGTCTCCCCCACCCCTCTCTGTCTCCCCCATCCCCTCTCTGTCTCCCCGATCTACTCTCTGACTCCCCCATCCCCTCTCTGTCTCCCCCATCTCCTCTCTGTCTCCCCCATCCCCTCTCTGTCTCCCCCATCTCCTCTCTGTCTCCCCCATCCCCTCTCTGTCTCCCCTATCTCCACTCTGTCTCCCCCATTCCCTCTCTGACTCCCCCACCCCTCTCTGTCTCCCCCATCCCTTCTCTGTCTCCCCCATAACCTCACCCTGTCTCCCCCATCCCCTCTCTGTATCCCCCTTCTCCTCTCTGTCTCCCCATCCCCTCTCTGTCTCCCCTATCTCCTCTCTGTCTCCCCCATAACCTCAGCCTGTCTCCCCCATCCCCTCTCTGTCTCCCCCATCTCCTATCTGACTCCCCCATCCCCTCTCTGTCTCCCCCATCCCCTCTCTGTCTCCCCTATCTCCACTCTGTCTCCCCCATCCCCTCTCTGACTCCCTCATCCCCTCTCTGTCTCCCCCATCTCCTCTCTGTCTCCCCCAGCCCCTCTCTGTCTCCCCCATAACCTCACCCTGTCTCCCCCATCCCATCTCTGTCTCCCCCATCCCCTCTCTGTCTCCCCATCCCCTCTCTGTCTCCCCCATAACCTCACCCTGTCTCCCCCATCCCCTCTCTGACTCCCCCATCCCCTCTCTGTCTCCCCCATCCCCTCTCTGTCTCCCCCATAACCTCACACTGTCTCCCCCATCCACTCTCTGTCTCCCCGATCTACTCTCTGACTCCCTCATCCCCTCTCTGTCTCCCCCATCTCCTCTCTGTCTCCCCCATCCCCTCTCTGTCTCCCCCATCTCCTCTCTGTCTCCCCCATCCCCTCTCTGTCTCCCCCACCCCTCTCTCTCTCCCCCATCCCCTCTCTGTCTCCCCCATAACCTCACCCTGTCTCCCCCATCCCCTCTCTGTCTCCCCCATCCCCTCTCTGTCTCCCCCATAACCTCACCCTGTCTCCCCCATCCACTCTCTGTCTCCCCCATTCCCTCTCTGACTCCCCCACCCCTCTCTGTCTCCCCCATCCCCTCTTTGTCTCCCCCATAACCTCACCCTGTCTCCCCCATCCACTCTCTGTCTCCCCCATTCCCTCTCTGACTCCCCCACCCCTCTCTGTCTCCCCCATCTCCTCTCTGACTCCCCCATCCCCTCTCTGTCTCCCCCATCTCCTCTCTGTCTCCCCCATCCCCTCTCTGACTGCCCCATCCCCTCTCTGTCTCCCCCATAACCTCACCCTGTCTCCCCCATCCCCTCTCTGTCTTCCCCATAACCTCACCCTGTCTCCCCCATCCACTCTCTGTCTCCCCCAAACCATCTCTGTCTCCCAAATAAACTCACCCTGTCTCCCCCATCCCCTCTCTGTCTCCCCCATCCCCTCTCTGTCTTCCCCATAACCTCACCCTGTCTCCCCCATCCACTCTCTGTCTCCCCCAAACCATCTCTGTCTCCCAAATAACCTCACCCTGTCTCCCCATCCACTCTCTGTCTCCCCCAAACCATCTATGTCTCCCATATCTCCACTCTGTCTCCCCCATCCCCTCTCTGTCTCCCCCATCTCCTCTCTGACTCCCTCATCCCCTCTCTGTCTCCCCCATCTCCTCTCTGTCTCCCCCATCCCTTCTCTGTCTCCCCCATCTCCTCTCTGTCTTCCCCATCTCCTTTCCGTCAGCCCCATCTCTCTCTGCCTCCCCAACCCCTCTATGTCTCCCCATCCCCTCTCCGTCTCCCCATCCCCTCTCTGTCTCCCCCATAACCTCACCCTGTCTCCCCCATCCCCTCTCTGTCTCCCCATCCCCTCTCTGACTCCCCCATAACCTCACCCTGTCTCCCCCATCCCATCTCTGTCTCCCCTTCCCCTCTCTATCTCCCCCATCCCCTGTATGTCTCCTCCATCCCCTCTCTGTCTCCCCCATCCACTCTCTGTCTCCCCCATCCCCTCTCTGTCTCCCCCATCCCCTCTCTGTCTCCCCCATCTCCTCTCTGTCTCCCCCATCTCCTCTCTGTCTCCCCCATCCCCTCTCTGTCTCCCCTATCTCCACTCTGTCTCCCCAATCCCCTCTCTATCTCCCCCACCCCTCTCTGTCTCCCCCATCTCCTCTCTGTCTCCCCCATCCCTTCTCTGTCTCCCCCATAACCTCACCCTGTCTCCCCCATCCCCTCTCTGTTTCCCCATCTCCTCTCTGTCTCCCCCATCCCCTCTCTGTCTCCCCCATCCCTTCTCTGTCTCCCCCATAACCTCACCCTGTCTCCCCCATCCCCTCTCTGTTTCCCCCATCTCCACTCTGTCTCCCCCATTCCCTCTCTGACTCCCCCACCCCTCTCTGTCTCCCCCATCCCTTCTCTGTCTCCCCCATAACCTCACCCTGTCTCCCCCATCCCCTCTCTGTATCCCCCTTCTCCCCTCTGTCTCCCCATCCCCTCTCTGTCTCCCCCATCCCCTCTCTGTCTCCCCCATCCCCTCTCTGTCTCCCCATCCCCTCTCCGTCTCCCCCATCCCCTCTCTGTCTCCCCATCCCCTCTCCGTCTCCCCCATCCCCTCTCTGTCTCCCCCATCCCCTCTCCGTCTCCCCCATCCCCTCTCTGTCTCCCCCATCACCTCACCCTGTCTCCCCCATCCCCTCTCTGTCTCCCCCATCACCTCACCCTGTCTCCCCCATCCCCTCTCCGTCTCCCCCATCCTCTCTCTGTCTCCCCCAAAACCTCACCCTGTCACCCCCATCCCCTCTGTCTCCCCATCCCCTCTCTGTCTCTTCCATTCCCTCTCTGTCTCCCCCATAACCTCAACCTGTCTCCCCCAATTCCCTTTCTGTCTCCCCCATCCCCTCTCTGTCTCCCCATCCCCTCTCTGTCTCCCCCATAACCTCACCCTGTCTCCCCCAATTCCCTTTCTGTCTCCCCCATCCCCTCTCTGTCTCCCCATCCCCTCTCTGTCTCCCCCATAACCTCACCCTGTCTCCCCCATAACCTCACCCTGTCTCCCCCATCTCCTCTCTGTCTCCCCATCCCCTCGATGTCTCCCCCATCCCCTCTCTGTCTCCCCCATCTCCTCTCTGTTTCCCCCATCCCCTCTCTTCGCCCCATCCCCTCTCTGTCTCCCCCATCCCCTCTCTGTCTCCCCCATAACCTCACCCTGTCTCCCGCATAACCTCACCCTGTCTCCACTATCTCCTCTCTGTCTCCCTCATTCCCTCTCTGTCTCCGCCATAACTTCACCCAGTCTCCCCCATAACCTCACCCGACTTTCCCATCCCCTCTCTGTCTCCCCCATAACCTCACCCTGTCTCCCCCATAACCTCACCCTGTCTCCCTAATCCCCTCTTTGTCTCCCCCATAACTTCACCCTGTCTCCCCCATCCCCTCTCTGTCGCCCCATCCCCTCTCTGTCTCCCCCATCCCCTCTCTGTCTCCCCCATAACCTCACCCTGTCTCCCCCATAACCTCACCCTGTCTCCACTATCTCCTCTCTGTCTCCATCATTCCCTCTCTGTCTCCCCCATAAATTCACCCTGTCTCCCCCATCACCTCTCTGTCTCCCCCTTCTCCTCTCTGTCTCCCCCAACCCCTGTCTGTCTCCCCCATCCCCTCTCTGTCTCCCCCATCCCCTCTCTGTCTCCCCCATCTCCTCTCTGTCTCCCCCAGCCCCTCTCTGTCTCCCCCATAAATTCACCCTGTCTCCCCCATCCCCTCTCTGTCTCCCCCATCCCATCTCTGTCTCCCCCATCCCCTCTCTGTCTCCCCCATCCCCTCTCTATCTCCCCCTTCCACTGTCTGTCTCCTCCATCCCCTCTCTGTCTCCCCCATCCACTCTCTGTCTCCCCCATCCCCTCTCTGTCTCCCCCATCCCCTCTCTGTCTCCCCCATCTCTTCTCTGTCTCCCCCATAACCTCACCCTGTCTCCCCCATCCCACATCTGTCTCCCCCATCCCCTCTCTATCTCCCCCATCTCTTCTCTGTCTCCCCCATCCCCTCTCTGTCTCCCCCATCTCTTCTCTGTCTCCCCCATAACCTCACCCTGTCTCCCCCATCCCTCTCTGTCTCCCCCATCCCCTCTCTGTCTCCCCCATCTCTTCTCTGTCTCCCCCATCCCCTCTCTGTCTCCCCCATCTCTTCTCTGTCTCCCCCATAACCTCACCCTGTCTCCCCCATCCCCTCTCTGTCTCCTCCATCCCCTCTCTGTCTCCCCCATCCATTCTCTGTCTCCCCCATCCCCTCTCTGTCTCCCCCATCCCCTCTCTGTCTCCCCCATCCCCTCTCTATCTCCCCCATATCTTCTTTGTCTCCCCAATCCCCTCTCTGTCTCCCCCATCTCTTCTCTGTCTCCCCCATAACCTCACCCTGTCTCCCCCATCCCCTCTCTGTCTCCCCCATCCCCTCTCTATCTCCCCCATCTCTTCTCTGTCTCCCCCATCCCCTCTCTGTCTCCCCCATCTCTTCTCTGTCTCCCCCATAACCTCACCCTGTCTCCCCCATCCCCTCTCTGTCTCCCCCATCTCCTCTCTGTCTCCCCATAACCTCACCCTGTCTCCCCCATCCACTCTCTGTCTCCTCCATCCCCTCTCTGTCTCCCCCATCCCCTCTCTGTCTCCCCCATCCCCTCTCTGTCTCCCCCATCCCCTCTCTGTCTCCCCCATCCCCTGTCTGTCTCCCCCATCCCCTGTCTGTCTCCCCCATCCCCTCTCTGTCTCCCCCATCCCCTGTCTGTCTCCCCCATCCCCTCTCTGTCTCCCCCATCCCCTCTCTGTCTCCCCCATCTCCTCTCTGTCTCCCCATAACCTCACCCTGTCTCCCCCATCCACTCTCTGTCTCCCCCATCCCCTCTCTGTCTCCCCCATCCCCTCTCTGTCTCCCCCATCTCTTCTCTGTCTCCCCCATAACCTCACCCTGTCTCCCCCATCCCATCTCTGTCTCCTCCATCCCCTCTCTATCTCCCCCATCTCTTCTGTCTCCCCCATCCCCTCTCTTGTACCCCCATCTCTTCTCTGTCTCCCCCATAACCTCACCCTGTCTCCCCAATCCCCTCTCTGTCTCCCCCATCCCCTCTCTGTCTCCCCCATCTCTTCTCTGTCTCCCCCATCCCCTCTCTGTCTCCCCCATCTCTTCTCTGTCTCCCCCATAACCTCACCTTGTCTCCCCCATCCCATCTCTATCTACCCCATCCCCTGTCTGTCTCCCCCATCTCTTCTCTGTCTCCCCCATAACCTCACCCTGTCTCCCCCATCTCTTCTCTGTCTACCCCATCCCCTCTCTGTCTCCCCCATCCCCTCTCTGTCTCCCCCATCCCCTGTCTGTCTCCCCCATCCCCTGTCTGTCTCAACCATCCCCTCTCTGTCTCCCCCATCCCCTGTCTGTCTCCCCCATCCCCTCTCTGTCTCCCCCATCCCCTCTCTGTCTCCCCCATCTCCTCTCTGTCTCCCCATAACCTCACCCTGTCTCCCCCATCCACTCTCTGTCTCCCCCATCCCCTCTCTGTCTCCCCCATCCCCTCTCTGTCTCCCCCATCTCTTCTCTGTCTCCCCCATAACCTCACCCTGTCTCCCCCATCCCATCTCTGTCTCCTCCATCCCCTCTCTATCTCCCCCATCTCTTCTGTCTCCCCCATCCCCTCTCTTGTACCCCCATCTCTTCTCTGTCTCCCCCATAACCTCACCCTGTCTCCCCAATCCCCTCTCTGTCTCCCCCATCCCCTCTCTGTCTCCCCCATCTCTTCTCTGTCTCCCCCATCCCCTCTCTGTCTCCCCCATCTCTTCTCTGTCTCCCCCATAACCTCACCTTGTCTCCCCCATCCCATCTCTATCTACCCCATCCCCTGTCTGTCTCCCCCATCTCTTCTCTGTCTCCCCCATAACCTCACCCTGTCTCCCCCATCTCTTCTCTGTCTACCCCATCCCCTCTCTATCTCCCCCATCTCTTCTCTGTCTCCCCCATCCCCTCTCTATCTCCCCCATCCCCTCTCTGACTCTCCCATCCCCTCTCTGTCTCCCCCATCCCCTCTCTGTCTCCCCCATCCCCTCTCTGTCTCCCCCATCCCCTCTCTGTCTCCCCCATCTCTTCTCTGTCTCCCCCATCCCCTCTCTGTCTCCCCCATCTCTTCTCTGTCTCCCCCATAACCTCACCTTGTCTCCCCCATCCCATCTCTGTCTCCCCCATCCCCTCTCTGTCTCCCCCATCCCCTGTCTGTCTCCTCCATCCCCTCTCTGTCTCCCCCATCTCTTCTCTGTCTCCCCCATCCACTCTCTATCTCCACCATCCCCTCTCTGTCTCCCCCATCCACTCTCTGTCTCCCCCATCTCTTCTCTGTCTCCCCCATAACCTCACCCTGTCTCCCCCATCCCATCTCTGTCTCCTTCATCCCCTCTCTATCTCCCCCATCTCTTCTCTGTCTCCCCCATCCCCACTCTGTCTCCCCCATCTCTTCTCTGTCTCCCCCATCTCCTCTCTGTCTCCCCATAACCTCACCCTGTCTCCCCCATCCACTCTCTGTCTCCTCCATCCCCTCTCTGTCTCCCCCATCCCCTCTCTGTCTCCCCCATCCCCTCTCTGTCTCCCCCATCCCCTCTATGTCTCCCCCATCCCCTGTCTGTCTCCCCCATCCCCTGTCTGTCTCCCCCATCCCCTCTCTGTCTCCCCCATCCCCTGTCTGTCTCCCCCATCCCCTCTCTGTCTCCCCCATCCCCTCTCTGTCTCCCCCATCCCCTCTCTGTCTCCCCCATCTCCTCTCTGTCTCCCCATAACCTCACCCTGTCTCCCCATCCACTCTCTGTCTCCCCCATCCCCTCTCTGTCTCCCCCATCCCCTCTCTGTCTCCCCCATCTCTTCTCTGTCTCCCCCATAACCTCACCCTGTCTCCCCCATCCCATCTCTGTCTCCTCCATCCCCTCTCTATCTCCCCCATCTCTTCTCTGTCTCCCCCATCCCCTCTCTGTCTCCCCCATCTCTTCTCTGTCTCCCCCATAACCTCACCCTGTCTCCCCCATCCCCTCTCTGTCTCCCCCATCCCCTCTCTGTCTCCCCCATCTCTTCTCTGTCTCCCCATCCCCTCTCTGTCTCCCCCATCTCTTCTCTGTCTCCCCCATAACCTCACCTTGTCTCCCCCATCCCATCTCTATCTACCCCATCCCCTGTCTGTCTCCCCCATCTCTTCTCTGTCTCCCCCATAACCTCACCCTGTCTCCCCCATCTCTTCTCTGTCTACCCCATCCCCTCTCTATCTCCCCCATCTCTTCTCTGTCTCCCCCATCCCCTCTCTATCTCCCCCATCCCCTCTCTGTCTCCCCCATCCCCTCTCTGTCTCCCCCATCCCCTCTCTGTCTCCCCCATCCCCTCTCTGTCTCCCCCATCTATTCTCTGTCTCCCCCATCCCCTCTCTGTCTCCCCCATCTCTTCTCTGTCTCCCCCATAACCTCACCTTGTCTCCCCCATCCCATCTCTGTCTCCCCCATCCCCTCTCTATCTCCCCCATCCCCTGTCTGTCTCCTCCATCCCCTCTCTGTCTCCCCCATCTCTTCTCTGTCTCCCCCATCCACTCTCTGTCTCCCCCATCCCCTCTCTGTCTCCCCCATCCCCTCTCTGTCTCCCCCATCTCTTCTCTGTCTCCCCCATAACCTCACCCTGTCTCCCCCATCCCATCTCTTTCTCCTTCATCCCCTCTCTATCTCCCCCATCTCTTCTCTGTCTCCCCCATCCCCTCTCTGTCTCCCCCATCTCTTCTCTGTCTCCCCCATAACCTCACCCTGTCTCCCCCATCCCCTCTCTGTCTCCCCCATTCCCTCTCTATCTCCCCCATCTCTTCTCTGTCTCCCCCATCCCCTCTCTGTCTCCCCCATCTCTTCTCTGACTCCCCCATAACCTCACCCTGTCTCCCCCATCCCCTCTCTGTCTCCCCCATCCCCTCTCTGTCGCCCCATCCCCTCTCTATCTCCCCCATCCCCTCTCTATCTCCCCCATCCCCTCTCTGTCTCCCCCATCCCCTCTCTGTCTCCCCCATCCCCTCTCTGTCTCCCCCATCTCTTCTCTGTCTCCCCCATCCCCTCTCTGTCTCCCCATCTCTTCTCTGTCTCCCCCATAACCTCACCCTGTCTCCCCCATCCCCTCTCTGTCTCCCCCATCTCCTCTCTGTCTCCCCATAACCTCACCCTGTCTCCCCCATCCACTCTCTGTCTCCTCCATCACCTCTCTGTCTCCCCCATCCCCTGTCTGTCTCCCCCATCCCCTCTCTGTCTCCCCCATCCCCTGTCTGTCTCCCCCATCCCCTCTCTGTCTCCCCCATCCCCTCTCTGTCTCCCCCATCCCCTGTCTGTCTCCCCCATCCCCTCTCTGTCTCCCCCATCCCCTCTCTGTCTCCCCCATCCCCTCTCTGTCTCCCCCATCTCTTCTCTGTCTCCCCCATAACCTCACCCTGTCTCCCCCATCCCCTCTCTGTCTCCCCCATCCCCTCTCTATCTCCCCCATCTCTTCTCTGTCTCCCCCATCCCCTCTCTGTCTCCCCCATCTCTTCTCTGTCTCCCCCATAACCTCACCCTGTCTCCCCCATCCCCTCTCTGTCTCCCCCATCTCCTCTCTGTCTCCCCATAACCTCACCCTGTCTCCCCCATCCACTCTCTGTCTCCTCCATCCCCTCTCTGTCTCCCCCATCCCCTCTCTGTCTCCCCATCCCCTCTCTGTCTCCCCCATCCCCTGTCTGTCTCCCCCATCCCCTGTCTGTCTCCCCCATCCCCTCTCTGTCTCCCCCATCCCCTGTCTGTCTCCCCCATCCCCTCTCTGTCTCCCCCATCCCCTCTCTGTCTCCCCCATCCCCTCTCTGTCTCCCCCATCTCCTCTCTGTCTCCCCATAACCTCACCCTGTCTCCCCCATCCACTCTCTGTCTCCCCCATCCCCTCTCTGTCTCCCCCATCCCCTCTCTGTCTCCCCCATCTCTTCTCTGTCTCCCCCATAACCTCACCCTGTCTCCCCCATCCCCTCTCTGTCTCCCCCATCTCCTCTCTGTCTCCCCATAACCTCACCCTGTCTCCCCCATCCACTCTCTGTCTCCCCCATCCCCTCTCTGTCTCCCCCATCCCCTCTCTGTCTCCCCCATCTCTTCTCTGTCTCCCCCATAACCTCACCCTGTCTCCCCCATCCCATCTCTGTCTCCTCCATCCCCTCTCTATCTCCCCCATCTCTTCTCTGTCTCCCCCATCCCCTCTCTGTCTCCCCCATCCCCTCTCTGTCTCCCCCATCTCCTCTCTGTCTCCCCATAACCTCACCCTGTCTCCCCCATCCACTCTCTGTCTCCCCCATCCCCTCTCTGTCTCCCCCATCCCCTCTCTGTCTCCCCCATCTCTTCTCTGTCTCCCCCATAACCTCACCTTGTCTCCCCCATCCCATCTCTATCTACCCCATCCCCTGTCTGTCTCCCCCATCTCTTCTCTGTTTCCCCTTGAACCTCACCCTGTCTCCCCCATCTCTTCTCTGTCTACCCCATCCCCTCTCTATCTCCCCCATCTCTTCTCTGTCTCCCCCATCCCCTCTCTATCTCCCCCATCCCCTCTCTGTCTCCCCCATCCCCTCTCTGTCTCCCCCATCCCCTCTCTGTCTCCCCCATCCCCTCTCTGTCTCCCCCATCCCCTCTCTGTCTCCCCCATCTCTTCTCTGTCTCCCCCATCCCCTCTCTGTCTCCCCCATCTCTTCTCTGTCTCCCCCATAACCTCACCTTGTCTCCCCCATCCCATCTCTGTCTCCCCCATCCCCTCTCTATCTCCCCCATCCCCTGTCTGTCTCCTCCATCCCCTCTCTGTCTCCCCCATCTCTTCTCTGTCTCCCCCATCCACTCTCTGTCTCCCCCATCCCCTCTCTGTCTCCCCCATCCCCTCTCTGTCTCCCCCATCTCTTCTCTGTCTCCCCCATAACCTCACCCTGTCTCCCCCATCCCAGCTCTGTCTCCTTCATCCCCTCTCTATCTCCCCCATCTCTTCTCTGTCTCCCCCATCCCCTCTCTGTCTCCCCCATCTCTTCTCTGTCTCCCCCATAACCTCACCCTGTCTCCCTCATCCCCTCTCTGTCTCCCCCATTCCCTCTCTATCTCCCCCATCTCTTCTCTGTCTCCCCCATCCCCTCTCTGTCTCCCCCATCTCTTCTCTGTCTCCCCCATCCCCTCTCTGTCTCCCCCATCCCCTCTCTGTCTCCCCCATCCCCTCTCTGTCTCCCCCATCCCCTGTCTGTCTCCCCCATCCCCTCTCTGTCTCCCCCATCCCCTCTCTGTCTCCCCCATCCCCTCTCTGTCTCCCCCATAACCGTATCCTGTCTCCGCTAATGCAGAATCACAAGAAGCACCTTCAGACTGAATTGACACTCAATTATGCTTTTCAGATGCATATCACCATAAGAAACAGTTGGTTGTTTGAAAGTTGATCCATCACTTAAATGGACAAAACCGGATTTTCTTGCAGCCAACATTCCAAGACAAAATGTTATATGCTACATAGGTTTCATATTTAATATGGAACACAATCACACCTTAGGGTGAAACCTGACAGAAATATTTGTTGGAATTGGCTTCTGTTACTGTATTTGACATGAAATGCTTTTTAGTGTAATCATCTGATAGTGATTTAGACCACGAGAGACATAGGTAATAATAATAATAATATTCCATTTAGCAGACGCTTTTATCCAAAGCGACTTACAGTCATGTGCGCATACATTTTTACGTATGGGTGGTCCTGGGGATCGAACTCACTACCCTGGCGTTACAAGCGCCATGCTCTACCAATTGAGCTACAGAGGACCACATAGGTAGCACTTTATATTAAGGTAACTTAATAAAACATTTATTAAACGTTTGTAAATAGTTTACATTCCATTTATTAATCATTGTTCCTACATTTGTAAATGTCAATAAGCAATCTCTAAATTGTAATTCACGCATTTATAAACGCTATTTTAAATTATTTATTCATGATTTATAAGATAATTAATAAGGAGTTTGATCATAGTATGTTTACAATTTGTAAATGATTAATAATGTACTTCTAATGTACTATAAATCAGCTGTAAAGGAGACGTCAACTAATCAGATTATTTATAAGGTATTTGTTAATGGTTGATTAATGCTTTGACATTTATATACATATTTATAATGGATTTATATATGCCATGAAGGAGATATTTAAAAATTGTTAAACATTGTTTTTGTCTTGGCTGTGTGCTTAGGATCGTTGTCGTGTTGGAAGGTAAACCTCCGCCCCAGTCTGAGGTCCTGAGCACTCTGGAGCAGGTTTTCATCAAGGATCTCTCTGTACTTTGCTCTGTTCATCTTTCCCTTGATCCTCACTAGTCTCCCAGTCCCTGCCGCTGAAAAACAGCACCATGCTTCACCGTAGGGATGGTGCCAGGTTTCCTCCAGACGTAACGCTTGGCATTCAGGGCCAAAGAGTTCAATCTTGGTTTCATCAGACCAGAGAATCTTGTTTCTCATGGTCTGAGAGTCCTTTAGGTGCATTTGGAAAACTCCAAGCGGGCTGTCATGTGCCTTTTACTGAGGAATGGCTTCCATCTGGCCACTCTACCATTAAAAGCCTGATTGGTGGAGTGCTGCACAGATGGTTGTCCTTCTGGAAGGTTCTCCCATCTCCACAGAGGAACTCTCGAACTCTGTCAGAGTGACCATCGGGTTCTTGGTCACCTCCCTGACCAAGGCCCTTCTCCCCCGATTGCTCAGTTTGGCCGGTCGACCAGCTATAGGAAGAGTCTTGGTTGTTCCAAACTTCTTTCATTTAAGAAGGATGGAGGCCACTGTGTTCCTGGGGTTCTTCAATGCTGCAGAAATGTTTTGGTACCCTTCCCCAGATCTGTGCCTCGACACAATCCTGTCTCGGAGCTCTACGGACAATTCCTTCAACCTCATGGCTTGTTTTTTTCTCTGTGTGCCTTTCCAAATCATGTCCAATCAATTGAATTTACCACAAGTGGACTCCAATCAAATTGTACAAACATCTCAAGGATGATCAATGGAAACAGGATGCAACTGAGCTCAATTCCAAGTCTCATAGCAAAGGGTCTGAATACACAACTCTACGGTTGCTACCCAAGCCGGCTCGGTTCAGTTGCCAGAGACAGTCGTTAAGTATTTTGGTTCCGTTGCTATGATGACTGGCAATGTTCTTATCCCTTGCTTTCCAACTACGGCTAACACAATCAGGTCAAACAGTGCAGCCAGAATAACAGTAAAGCAGCTGCATTTGTGTTTGTTTAAAGCTGTTTTCTAGTGATTTTTGTTGAGGATACATCCATGACAATGTGAGATTTTGCCTGGCATAGAACATTTGCTTTCTCGCCAGGCCACTGTTCAGAAGAGACAACTACACAGCTAACACAATGACTTCAAACTGAAGCTGGAATTACAGCAAACTAACGGCAAATCCTGTTTTTCTATTGACATTTCTTTGTATATATTCATCAAAATAATGCCGGCTGATTAGTAAAAATTTCCCTGTCTTAGGTCAGTTAGGATCACCACTTTATTTTAAGAATGTGAAATGTCAGAATAATAGTAGAGAGAATGATTTATTTCAGCTTTTATTTCTTTCATCACATTCCCAGTGGGTCAGAAGATTATATACAGTGGGGAAAAAAAGTATTTAGTCAGCCACCAATTGTGCAAGTTCTCCCACTTAAAAAGATGAGAGAGGCCTGTAATTTTCATCATAGGTACACGTCAACTATGACAGACAAAATTAGGAAAAAAAATCCAGAAAATCACATTGTAGGATTTTTTATGAATTTATTTGCAAATTATGGTGGAAAATAAGTATTTGGTCAATAACAAAAGTTTCTCAATACTTTGTTATATACCCTTTGTTGGCAATGACACAGGTCAAACGTTTTCTGTAAGTCTTCACAAGGTTTTCACACACTGTTGCTGGTATTTTGGCCCATTCCTCCATGCAGATCTCCTCTAGAGTAGTGATGTTTTGGGGCTGTCGCTGGGCAACACGGACTTTCAACTCCCTCCAAAGATTTTCTATGGGGTTGAGATCTGGAGACTGGCTAGGCCACTCCAGGACCTTGAAATGCTTCTTACGAAGCCACTCCTTTGTTGCCCGGGCGGTGTGTTTGGGATCATTGTCATGCTGAAAGACCCAGCCACGTTTCATCTTCAATGCCCTTGCTGATGGAAGGAGGTTTTCACTCAAAATCTCACGATACATGGCCCCATTCATTCTTTCCTTTACACGGATCAGTCGTCCTGGTCCCTTTGCAGAAAAACAGCCCCAAAGTATGATGTTTTCACTCCCATGCTTCACAGTAGGTATGGTGTTCTTTGGATGCAACTCAGCATTCTTTGTCCTCCAAACACGACGAGTTGAGTTTTTACCAAAAAGTTACATTTTGGTTTCATCTGACCATATGACATTCTCCCAATCCTCTTCTGGATGCACTCTAGCAAACTTCAGACGGGCCTGGACATGTACTGGCTTAAGCAGGGGGACACGTCTAGCACTGCAGGATTTGAGTCCCTGGCGGCGTAGTGTGTTACTGATGGTAGGCTTTGTTACTTTGGTCCCAGCTCTCTGCAGGTCATTCACTAGGTCCCCCCGTGTGGTTCTGGGATTTTTGCTCACCGTTCTTGTGATCATTTTGACCCCACGGGGTGAGATCTTGCGTGGAGCCCCAGATCGAGGGAGATTATCAGTGGTCTTGTATGTCTTCCATTTCCTAATAATTGCTCCCACAGTTGATTTCTTCAAACCAAGCTGCTTACCTATTGCATATTCAGTCTTCCCATCCTGGTGCAGGTCTACAATTTTGTTTCTGGTGTCCTTTGACAGCTCTTTGGTCTTGACTATAGTGGAGTTTGGAGTGTGACTGTTTGAGGTTGTGGACAGGTGTCTTTTATACTGATAACAAGTTCAAACAGGTGCCATTAATACAGGTAACGAGTGGAGGACAGAGGAGCCTCTTAAAGAAGAAGTTACAGGTCTGTGAGAGCCAGAAATCTTGCTTGTTTGTAGGTGACCAAATAGTTATTTTCCACCATAATTTGCAAATAAATTCATAAAAAATCCTACAATGTGATTTTCTGGATTTTCTTTTCTCAATTTGTCTGTCATAGTTGACGTGTACCTATGATGAAAATTACAGGCCTCTCTCATCTTTTTAGGTGGGAGAACTTGCACAATTGGTGGCTGACTAAATACTTTTTTTCCCCACTGTACACTCAATTAGTATTTGGTAGCATTGCCTTTAAATTGTTTAACTTGGGTCAAATGTTTCGGGTAGCCTTCCACAAGCTTCCCACAATAAGTTGGGTGAATTTTGGCCCATTCCTCCTGACAGAGCTGGTGTAACTGAGTCAGGTTTGTAGGCCTCCTTGCTCGCACACGTTTTTCAGTTATGCCCACACATTTTCTATAGGATTGAGGTCAGGGCTTTGTGATGGCCACTCCAATACCTTGACTTTGTTGTCCTTAAGCCATTTTGCTACAACTTTGGAAGTATGCTTGGGGTCATTGCCCATTTGGAAGACCCATTTGCGACCAAGCTTTAACTTCCTGACTGATGTCTTGAGATGTTGCTTCAATATATCCACATAATCTTCCTTCCTCATGATGCCATCTATATTGTGAAGTCCACCAGTCCCTCCTGCAGCAAAGCACCCCCACAGCATGATGCTGCCACCCCCGAGCTTCAAGGTTGGGATGGTGTTCTTCGGCTTGCAAGCCTTCCCCTTTTTCCTCCAAACATAACGATGGTCATTATGGCCAAACAGTTATATTTTTGTTTCATCAGAACAGAGGACATTTCTCCAAAAAGTACGATCTTTGTCCCCATGTGCAGTTGCAAAGCGTAGTCTGGATTTTTTATGGTGGTTTTGGAGCAGTGGCTTCTTCCTTGCTGAGCGGCCTTTCAGGTTATGTCGATATAGGACTCGTTTTACTGTGGATATAGATACTTTTGTACCTGTTTCCTCCAGCATCTTCACAAGGTCCTTTGCTGTTGTTCTGGGATTGATTTGCACTTTTCGCAACAAAGTACATTCATCTCTAAGAGACAGAACGCGTCTCCTTCCTGAGCGGTATGACGGCTGCGTGGTCCCATGGTGTTTATACTTGCGTACTATTGTTTGTTCAGATGAACGTGGTACCTTCAGTTGACTCAAATGATGTCAATTAGCCTATCAGAAGCTTCTAAAGCCATGACATCATTTTCTGGAATTTTCCAAGCTGTTTAAAGGCACAGTCAACTTAGTGTATGTAAACTTCAGACCATCTGGAATTGTGATACAGTGAATTATAAGTGAAATAATCTGTCTGTAAACAATTGTTGGAAAAATTACTTGTGTCATGCACAAAGTAGATGTCCCAACCGACTTGCCAAAACTATAGTTTGTTAACAAGAAATTTGTGGAGTGGTTGAAAAATGTGTTTTAATGACTCCAACTTAAGTGTATGTAAACTTCCGACTTCAACTGTAAATGTCATTTATGTAGCAGTTTATGTGCTCCACAGCCCTAGGACCAGCTGTATGTGCTCTGGTTTCCATAGGACCAGCTATATGTGCTCTGGTTTCCATAGGACCAGCTTTATGTGCTCTGGTTTCCATAGGACCAGCTGTATGTGCTCTGGTTTCCATAGGGCTAGCTTTATGTGCTCTGGTTTCCATAGGACCAGCTATATGTGCTCTGGTTTCCATAGGACCAGCTTTATGTGCTCTGGTTTCCATAGGACCAGCTTTATGTGCTCTGGTTTCCATAGGACCAGCTGTATGTGATCTGGTTTCCATAGGACCAGCTGTATGTGATCTGGTTTCCCTAGGACCAGCTATATGTGATCTGGTTTCCATAGGGCTAGCTTTATGTGCTCTGGTTTCCATAGGACCAGCTTTATGTGATCTGGTTTCCATTGGACCAGCTGTATGTGATCTGGTTTCCATTGGGCTAGCTTAATGTGATCTGGTTTCCATAGGGATAGCTTTATGTGATCTGGTTTCCATAGGACCAGCTTTATGTGATCTGGTTTCCATTGGACCAGCTGTATGTGATTTGGTTTCCATAGGGCTAGCTTTATGTGATCTGGTTTCCATAGGGATAGCTGTATGTGATCTGGTTTCCATAGGGCTAGCTTTATGTGATCTGGTTTCCATAGGACCAGCTGTATGTGATCTGGTTTCCATAGGACCAGCTTTATGTGATCTGGTTTCCATAGGACCAGCTGTATGTGATCTGGTTTCCATAGGGATAGCTTTATGTGATCTGGTTTCCATAGGGCTAGCTTTATGTGATCTGGTTTCCATAGGGCCAGCTTTATGTGATCTGGTTTCCCTAGGACCAGCTATATGTGATCTGGTTTCCATAGGGCTAGCTTTATGTGATCTGGTTTCCATAGGGCTAGCTTTATGTGATCTGGTTTCCATAGGGATAGCTTTATGTGATCTGGTTTCCATAGGGCTAGCTTAATGTGATCTGGTTTCCATAGGGCTAGCTTTATGTGATCTGGTTTCCATAGGGATAGCTTTATGTGATCTGGTTTCCATAGGGATAGCTTTATGTGATCTGGTTTCCATAGGGATAGCTGTATGTGATCTGGTTTCCATAGGGCTAGCTTTATGTGATCTGGTTTCCATAGGGATAGCTGTATGTGATCTGGTTTCCATAGGACCAGCTGTATGTGATCTGGTTTCCATTGGGATAGCTTTATGTGATCTGGTTTCCATAGGGCTAGCTTTATGTGATCTGGTTTCCATAGGGCTAGCTGTATGTGATCTGGTTTCCATAGGGATAGCTTTATGTGATCTGGTTTCCATTGGACCAGCTGTATGTGATCTGGTTTCCATAGGACCAGCTTTATGTGATCTGGTTTCCATAGGGCTAGCTTTATGTGATCTGGTTTCCATAGGGATAGCTTTATGTGATCTGGTTTCCATAGGACCAGCTTTATGTGCTCCACAGCCCTAGGACCAGCTATATGTGATCTGGTTTCCATAGGGATAGCTTTATGTGATCTGGTTTCCATAGGGCTAGCTTTATGTGATCTGGTTTCCATAGGACCAGCTATATGTGCTCTGGTTTCCATAGGACCAGCTTTATGTGCTCTGGTTTCCATAGGACCAGCTATATGTGCTCTGGTTTCCATAGGACCAGCTTTATGTGCTCTGGTTTCCATAGGACCAGCTATATGTGCTCTGGTTTCCATAGGACCAGCTTTATGTGCTCTGGTTTCCATAGGACCAGCTGTATGTGATCTGGTTTCCATAGGACCAGCTGTATGTGATCTGGTTTCCCTAGGACCAGCTATATGTGATCTGGTTTCCATAGGGCTAGCTTTATGTGCTCTGGTTTCCATAGGACCAGCTTTATGTGATCTGGTTTCCATTGGACCAGCTGTATGTGATCTGGTTTCCATTGGGCTAGCTTAATGTGATCTGGTTTCCATAGGGATAGCTTTATGTGATCTGGTTTCCATAGGACCAGCTTTATGTGATCTGGTTTCCATTGGACCAGCTGTATGTGATCTGGTTTCCATAGGGCTAGCTTTATGTGATCTGGTTTCCATAGGGATAGCTGTATGTGATCTGGTTTCCATAGGGCTAGCTTTATGTGATCTGGTTTCCATAGGACCAGCTGTATGTGATCTGGTTTCCATAGGACCAGCTTTATGTGATCTGGATTCGATAGGACCAGCTGTATGTGATCTGGTTTCCATAGGGATAGCTTTATGTGATCTGGTTTCCATAGGGCTAGCTTTATGTGATCTGGTTTCCATAGGGCCAGCTTTATGTGATCTGGTTTCCCTAGGACCAGCTATATGTGATCTGGTTTCCATAGGGCTAGCTTTATGTGATCTGGTTTCCATAGGGCTAGCTTTATGTGATCTGGTTTCCATAGGGCTAGCTTTATGTGATCTGGTTTCCATAGGGCTAGCTTAATGTGATCTGGTTTCCATAGGGCTAGCTTTATGTGATCTGGTTTCCATAGGGATAGCTTTATGTGATCTGGTTTCCATAGGGATAGCTTTATGTGATCTGGTTTCCATAGGGATAGCTGTATGTGATCTGGTTTCCATAGGGCTAGCTTTATGTGATCTGGTTTCCATAGGGATAGCTGTATGTGATCTGGTTTCCATAGGACCAGCTGTATGTGATCTGGTTTCCATTGGGATAGCTTTATGTGATCTGGTTTCCATAGGGCTAGCTTTATGTGATCTGGTTTCCATAGGGCTAGCTGTATGTGATCTGGTTTCCATAGGGATAGCTTTATGTGATCTGGTTTCCATTGGACCAGCTGTATGTGATCTGGTTTCCATAGGACCAGCTTTATGTGATCTGGTTTCCATAGGGCTAGCTTTATGTGATCTGGTTTCCATAGGGATAGCTTTATGTGATCTGGTTTCCATAGGACCAGCTTTATGTGCTCCACAGCCCTAGGACCAGCTATATGTGATCTGGTTTCCATAGGGATAGCTTTATGTGATCTGGTTTCCATAGGGCTAGCTTTATGTGATCTGGTTTCCATAGGACCAGCTATATGTGATCTGGTTTCCATAGGACCAGCTATATGTGATCTGGTTTCCATAGGACCAGCTATATGTGATCTGGTTTCCATAGGACCAGCTATATGTGATCTAGTTTCCATAGGGCTAGCTTTATGTGATCTGGTTTCCATAGGGATAGCTGTATGTGATCTGGTTTCCATAGGACCAGCTTTATGTGATCTGGTTTCCATTGGACCAGCTGTATGTGATCTGGTTTCCATAGGACCAGCTATATGTTATCTGGTTTCCATAGGGATAGCTGTATGTGATCTGGTTTCCATAGGACCAGCTGTATGTGATCTGGTTTCCATAGGACCAGCTGTATGTGATCTGGTTTCCATAGGACCAGCTTTATGTGATCTGGTTTCCATAGGACCAGCTGTATGTGATCTGGTTTCCATAGGGATAGCTT
>NW_028158445.1:0-15000 GCF_964263955.1 Coregonus lavaretus | reverse complement strand
AGGTTATCTCTCCATCTATATAGGCTAGTCTCCGTACAGCAGAATAATGAACCAGGTTATCTCTCCATCTATCTAGGCTAGTCTCCGTACAGCAGAATAATGAACCAGGTTATCTCTCCATCTATCTAGGATAGTCTCCGTACAGCAGAATAATGAACCAGGTTATCTCTCCATCTATCTAGGATATTCTCCGTACAGCAGAATAATGAACCAGGTTATCTCTCCATCTATCTAGGCTAGTCTCCGTACAGCAGAATAATGAACCAGGTTATCTCTCCATCTATCTAGGATATTCTCCGTACAGCAGAATAATGAACCAGGTTATCTCTCCATCTATCTAGGCTAGTCTCCGTACAGCAGAATAATGAACCAGGTTATCTCTCCATCTATCTAGGATAGTCTCCGTACAGCAGAATAATGAACCAGGTTATCTCTCCATCTATCTAGGATAGTCTCCGTACAGCAGAATAATGAACCAGGTTATCTCTCCATCTATCTAGGATAGTCTCCGTACAGCAGAATAATGAACCAGGTTATCTCTCCATCTATCTAGGATAGTCTCCGTACAGCAGAATAATGAACCAGGTTATCTCTCCATCTATCTAGGATAGTCTCCGTACAGCAGAATAATGAACCTGGTTATCTCTCCATCTATCTAGGATAGTCTCCGTACAGCAGAATAATGAACCAGGTTATCTCTCCATCTATCTAGGATAGTCTCCGTACAGCAGAATAATGAACCAGGTTATCTCTCCATCTATCTAGGATAGTCTCCGTACAGCAGAATAATGAACTAGGTTATCTCTCCATCTATCTAGGATAGTCTCCGTACAGCAGAATAATGAACCTGGTTATCTCTCCATCTATCTAGGATAGTCTCCGTACAGCAGAATAATGAACCAGGTTATCTCTCCATCTATCTAGGATAGTCTCCGTACAGCAGAATAATGAACCAGGTTATCTCTCCATCTATCTAGGATAGTCTCCGTACAGCAGAATAATGAACCTGGTTATCTCTCCATCTATCTAGGATAGTCTCCGTACAGCAGAATAATGAACCAGGTTATCTCTCCATCTATCTAGGATAGTCTCCGTACAGCAGAATAATGAACCAGGTTATCTCTCCATCTATCTAGGATAGTCTCCGTACAGCAGAATAATGAACTAGGTTATCTCTCCATCTATCTAGGATAGTCTCCGTACAGCAGAATAATGAACCTGGTTATCTCTCCATCTATCTAGGATAGTCTCCGTACAGCAGAATAATGAACCAGGTTATCTCTCCATCTATCTAGGATAGTCTCCGTACAGCAGAATAATGAACCTGGTTATCTCTCCATCTATCTAGGATAGTCTCCGTACAGCAGAATAATGAACCAGGTTATCTCTCCATCTATCTAGGATAGTCTCCGTACAGCAGAATAATGAACCAGGTTATCTCTCCATCTATCTAGGATAGTCTCCGTACAGCAGAATAATGAACCAGGTTATCTCTCCATCTATCTAGGATAGTCTCCGTACAGCAGAATAATGAACCAGGTTATCTCTCCATCTATCTAGGATAGTCTCCGTACAGCAGAATAATGAACCAGGTTATCTCTCCATCTATCTAGGATAGTCTCCGTACAGCAGAATAATGAACCAGGTTATCTCTCCATCTATCTAGGATAGTCTCCGTACAGCAGAATAATGAACTAGGTTATCTCTCCATCTATCTAGGATAGTCTCCGTACAGCAGAATAATGAACCAGGTTATCTCTCCATCTATCTAGGCTAGTCTCCGTGCAGCAGAATAATGAACCTGGTTATCTCTCCATCTATCTAGGATAGTCTCCGTGCAGCAGAATAATGAACCAGGTTATCTCTCCATCTATCTAGGATAGTCTCCGTGCAGCAGAATAATGAACCAGGTTATCTCTCCATCTATCTAGGCTAGTCTCCGTGCAGCAGAATAATGAACCAGGTTATCTCTCCATCTATCTAGGATAGTCTCCGTACAGCAGAATAATGAACCAGGTTATCTCTCCATCTATCTAGGATAGTCTCCGTACAGCAGAATAATGAACCAGGTTATCTCTCCATCTATCTAGGATAGTCTCCGTGCAGCAGAATAATGAACCAGGTTATCTCTCCATCTATCTAGGATAGTCTCCGTGCAGCAGAATAATGAACCAGGTTATCTCTCCATCTATCTAGGCTAGACTCCGTGCAGCAGAATAATGAACCAGGTTATCTCTCCATCTATCTAGGATAGTCTCCGTACAGCAGAATAATGAACCAGGTTATCTCTCCATCTATCTAGGATAGTCTCCGTACAGCAGAATAATGAACCAGGTTATCTCTCCATCTATCTAGGCTAGTCTCCGTACAGCAGAATAATGAACCAGGTTATCTCTCCATCTATCTAGGATAGTCTCCGTACAGCAGAATAATGAACCAGGTTATCTCTCCATCTATCTAGGCTAGTCTCCGTACAGCAGAATAATGAACCTGGTTATCTCTCCATCTATCTAGGATAGTCTCCGTGCAGCAGAATAATGAACCAGGTTATCTCTCCATCTATCTAGGATAGTCTCCGTACAGCAGAATAATGAACCAGGTTATCTCTCCATCTATCTAGGATAGTCTCCGTGCAGCAGAATAATGAACCAGGTTATCTCTCCATCTATCTAGGATAGTCTCCGTGCAGCAGAATAATGAACCAGGTTATCTCTCCATCTATCTAGGATAGTCTCCGTGCAGCAGAATAATGAACCAGGTTATCTCTCCATCTATCTAGGATAGTCTCCGTGCAGCAGAATAATGAACCAGGTTATCTCTCCATCTATCTAGGCTAGTCTCCGTACAGCAGAATAATGAACCAGGTTATCTCTCCATCTATCTAGGATAGTCTCCGTACAGCAGAATAATGAACCAGGTTATCTCTCCATCTATCTAGGATAGTCTCCGTGCAGCAGAATAATGAACCAGGTTATCTCTCCATCTATCTAGGATAGTCTCCGTACAGCAGAATAATGAACCTGGTTATCTCTCCATCTATCTAGGATAGTCTCCGTACAGCAGAATAATGAACCAGGTTATCTCTCCATCTATCTAGGATAGTCTCCTTACAGCAGAATAATGAACCAGGTTATCTCTCCATCTATCTAGGATAGTCTCCGTACAGCAGAATAATGAACCAGGTTATCTCTCCATCTATCTAGGATAGTCTCCGTACAGCAGAATAATGAACCAGGTTATCTCTCCATCTATCTAGGCTAGTCTCCGTACAGCAGAATAATGAACCAGGTTATCTCTCCATCTATCTAGGATAGTCTCCGTGCAGCAGAATAATGAACCTGGTTATCTCTCCATCTATCTAGGATAGTCTCCGTACAGCAGAATAATGAACCAGGTTATCTCTCCATCTATCTAGGATAGTCTCCGTACAGCAGAATAATGAACCAGGTTATCTCTCCATCTATCTAGGATAGTCTCCGTGCAGCAGAATAATGAACCTGGTTATCTCTCCATCTATCTAGGATAGTCTCCGTACAGCAGAATAATGAACCAGGTTATCTCTCCATCTATCTAGGATAGTCTCCGTACAGCAGAATAATGAACCAGGTTATCTCTCCATCTATCTAGGATAGTCTCCGTACAGCAGAATAATGAACCAGGTTATCTCTCCATCTATCTAGGATAGTCTCCGTACAGCAGAATAATGAACCAGGTTATCTCTCCATCTATCTAGGATAGTCTCCGTACAGCAGAATAATGAACCAGGTTATCTCTCCATCTATCTAGGATAGTCTCCGTGCAGCAGAATAATGAACCAGGTTATCTCTCCATCTATCTAGGATAGTCTCCGTGCAGCAGAATAATGAACCAGGTTATCTCTCCATCTATCTAGGATAGTCTCCGTACAGCAGAATAATGAACCAGGTTATCTCTCCATCTATCTAGGATAGTCTCCGTGCAGCAGAATAATGAACCAGGTTATCTCTCCATCTATCTAGGATAGTCTCCGTACAGCAGAATAATGAACCAGGTTATCTCTCCATCTATCTAGGATAGTCTCCGTGCAGCAGAATAATGAACCAGGTTATCTCTCCATCTATCTAGGCTAGTCTCCGTACAGCAGAATAATGAACCAGGTTATCTCTCCATCTATCTAGGATAGTCTCCGTACAGCAGAATAATGAACCAGGTTATCTCTCCATCTATCTAGGATAGTCTCCGTACAGCAGAATAATGAACCAGGTTATCTCTCCATCTATCTAGGATAGTCTCCGTGCAGCAGAATTATGAACCTGGTTATCTCTCCATCTATCTAGGATAGTCTCCGTACAGCAGAATAATGAACCAGGTTATCTCTCCATCTATCTAGGCTAGTCTCCGTACAGCAGAATAATGAACCAGGTTATCTCTCCATCTATCTAGGATAGTCTCCGTACAGCAGAATAATGAACCAGGTTATCTCTCCATCTATCTAGGATAGTCTCCGTACAGCAGAATAATGAACCAGGTTATCTCTCCATCTATCTATCTAGGATAGTCTCCGTACAGCAGAATAATGAACCAGGTTATCTCTCCATCTATCTAGGATAGTCTCCGTACAGCAGAATAATGAACCAGGTTATCTCTCCATCTATCTAGGCTAGTCTCCGTACAGCAGAATAATGAACCAGGTTATCTCTCCATCTATCTAGGATAGTCTCCGTACAGCAGAATAATGAACCTGGTTATCTCTCCATCTATCTAGGATAGTCTCCGTACAGCAGAATAATGAACCAGGTTATCTCTCCATCTATCTATCTAGGATAGTCTCCGTACAGCAGAATAATGAACCAGGTTATCTCTCCATCTATCTAGGATAGTCTCCGTACAGCAGAATAATGAACCAGGTTATCTCTCCATCTATCTAGGATAGTCTCCGTACAGCAGAATAATGAACCAGGTTATCTCTCCATCTATCTAGGATAGTCTCCGTACAGCAGAATAATGAACCAGGTTATCTCTCCATCTATCTAGGATAGTCTCCGTGCAGCAGAATAATGAACCAGGTTATCTCTCCATCTATCTAGGATAGTCTCCGTACAGCAGAATAATGAACCAGGTTATCTCTCCATCTATCTAGGATAGTCTCCGTACAGCAGAATAATGAACCAGGTTATCTCTCCATCTATCTAGGATAGTCTCCGTGCAGCAGAATAATGAACCTGGTTATCTCTCCATCTATCTAGGATAGTCTCCGTACAGCAGAATAATGAACCTGGTTATCTCTCCATCTATCTAGGATAGTCTCCGTACAGCAGAATAATGAACCAGGTTATCTCTCCATCTATCTATCTAGGATAGTCTCCGTACAGCAGAATAATGAACCAGGTTATCTCTCCATCTATCTAGGATAGTCTCCGTACAGCAGAATAATGAACCTGGTTATCTCTCCATCTATCTAGGATAGTCTCCGTACAGCAGAATAATGAACCAGGTTATCTCTCCATCTATCTATCTAGGATAGTCTCCGTACAGCAGAATAATGAACCAGGTTATCTCTCCATCTATCTAGGATAGTCTCCGTACAGCAGAATAATGAACCAGGTTATCTCTCCATCTATCTAGGATAGTCTCCGTACAGCAGAATAATGAACCAGGTTATCTCTCCATCTATCTAGGATAGTCTCCGTGCAGCAGAATAATGAACCAGGTTATCTCTCCATCTATCTAGGATAGTCTCCGTACAGCAGAATAATGAACCAGGTTATCTCTCCACCTATCTAGGATAGTCTCCGTGCAGCAGAATAATGAACCAGGTTATCTCTCCATCTATCTAGGATAGTCTCCGTACAGCAGAATAATGAACCAGGTTATCTCTCCATCTATCTAGGATAGTCTCCGTACAGCAGAATAATGAACCAGGTTATCTCTCCATCTATCTAGGATAGTCTCCGTGCAGCAGAATAATGAACCAGGTTATCTCTCCATCTATCTAGGATATTCTCCGTACAGCAGAATAATGAACCAGGTTATCTCTCCATCTATCTAGGATAGTCTCCGTACAGCAGAATAATGAACCAGGTTATCTCTCCATCTATCTAGGATAGTCTCCGTGCAGCAGAATAATGAACCAGGTTATCTCTCCATCTATCTAGGATAGTCTCCGTACAGCAGAATAATGAACCAGGTTATCTCTCCATCTATCTAGGATAGTCTCCGTGCAGCAGAGACAGCAGGTTTCCTCTCTACACAGTTGTGTTTTATTAAATTCCCCTCCAGAGAGAGAGACAGCGGGTTTCCTGTCGTTCCGCTCAGGTGATACTTGCGATGCGTATCGGACCCAGATGGACATGTCGAGGCGACGGGTGGGGAGTGGAGAGGGGGGAGGGGAGAGGGGGGAGGAGAGGGGAGAGGGGAGAGGAGAGGGGAGAGGGGAGAGGGGAGAGGGGAGAGGAGGCGTTGGGGAAGCTATGGGGATTCGTGTGGTGTCAGGGAGAGAGGAGGGGAGGAGCGCTATATAGGGGGGGGGTGTTGTCAGGGTGAGAGGAGGGGAGGAGTGCTATATAGGGGGGGTGTTGTCAGGGTGAGAGGAGGGGAGGAGCGCTATATAGGGGGGGGGTGTTGTCAGGGTGAGAGGAGGGGAGGAGTGCTATATAGGGGGGGTGTTGTCAGGGTGAGAGGAGGGGAGGAGTGCTATATAGGGGGGGTGTTGTCAGGGTGAGAGGAGGGGAGGAGCGCTATATAGGGGGGGTGTTGTCAGGGTGAGCTGCAGGTTACCCTGCGGTGCATTCCTTCGGTCCTCTCAACAGCCAGGACAGCTGATGGAATGTAGTGCACTGAAGAGTGTTTTTATAGGAGTAATGCTCTGTCCTCTCTTTCCCTCCCCTCTCTCTCTCTCTCTCTCTCTCTCTCTCGCTCTCGCTCTCTCTCTCCCTCTCTCTCTCTCTTTCCCTCCCCTCTCTCTCTCTCTCTCTCTCTCTCTCTCTCTCTCTCTCTCTCTTTCTCTCTCTCTCTCCCTCTCTCTCTGTCCTCTCTCTCTCTCTCTCTCTCTCTCTCTCGCTCTCTCTCTCTCTTTCACAAAAGGGAAAATCAATAAACATACAGTAAATATGGATTGTATTTACAATGGTGTTTGTTCTTCACTGGTCGCCCTTTTCTTGTGGCAACAGGTCACACATCTTGCTGCTGTGATGGCACACTGTGTGTTTCACCCAGTAGATAAGGGAGTTTATCAAAATTGGATTTGTTGTCTAATTCTTTGTGGGTCTGTGTAATCTGAAGGAAATATGTGTCTATAATATGGTCATACATTTGGCAGTAGGTTAGGAAGTGCAGCTCAGTTTCCACCTCATTTTGTGGGCAGTGTGCACATAGCCTGTCTTCTCTTGAGAGCCAGGTCTGACTACGACGGCCTCTCTCAATAGCAAGGCTATGCTCACTGAGTCTGTACATAGTCAAAGCTTTCCTTAAGTTTGGGTCAGTCACAGTGGTCATGTATTCTGCCGCTGTGTACTCTCTGTTTAGGGCCAAATAGAATTCTAGTTTGCTCTTTTAGTTTTCTCATGATTTGGTTGAGTCTAATTGTGATGTTTTTGCTGTCCTGGGGCTCTGTGGGGTCTGTTTGTGTTTGTGAACAGAGCCCCAGGACCAGCTTGCTTAGGGGACTCTTCTCCAGGTTAATCTCTCTATAGGTGATGGCTTTGTTGTGGAAGGTTTGGGAATGGCTTCCTTTTTTGGTGATTGCAGAATTTAACGTCTCTTTTCTGGATTCTAATTCTGCTCTGCATGCATTATTTGGTGTTTTTCATTGTACACAGAGGATATTTTTGCAGAATTCTGCATGCAGTCTCAATTTGGTGTTCGTCCCATTTTGTGAATTCTTGGTTGGTGAGCTGACCCCAGACCTCACAACCATAAAGGGTAATGGGTTCTATAACTGATTTAAGTATTTTTAGCCAGATCCTAATTGGTATGTCAAATTTTATGTTCCTTTTGATGGCATAGAAGGCCCTTCTTGCCTTGTCTCTCAGATCGTTCACAGCTTTGTGGAAGTTACCTGTGGCGCTGATGTTTAGGCCGAGATATGTATCGTTTTTTGTGTGCTCTAGGGCAACGGTGTCTAGATGGAATTTGTATTTGTGGTCCTGGCAACTGGACCTTTTTTGGAACTCCATTATTTTTCTTTTACTGAGATTTACTGTCAGGGCCCAGGTCTGACAGAACCTGTGCAGAAGATCTAGGTGCTGCTATAGGCCCTCCTTGGTTGGGAACTTCAGATGCTAGTAGGCTGAGGCCGGGTGCTGCAGACTGTTCTAGTGCCCTCGCCAATCCGTTGATATATATGTTGAAGAGGGTGGGGCTCAAGCTGCATCCCTGTCTCACCCCACGGCCCTGTGGAAAGAAATGTGTGTGTTTTTTGCCAATTTTAACCGCACACTTGTTGCTTGTGTACATGGATTTTTTAATGTCGTATGTTTTTTCCCCCAACACCACTTTCCATCAATTTGTATAGCAGAACCTCAAAGCTTTTTTGAAACCAACAAAGCATGAGAATATTTTGCCTTTGATTTGGTTTGTTTGTTTGTCAATTAGGGTGTGCAGGGTGAATACGTGGTCTGTCGTACGATAATTTGGTAAAAAGCCAATTTGACATTTGCTCAGTACATTGTTTACACTGAGGAAATGTACGAGTCTGCTGTTAATTATCATGCAGAGGATTTTCCCAAGGTTGCTGTTGACGCAAATCCCACGGTAGTTGTTGGGGTCAAATTTGTCTCCACTTTTGTGGATTGGGGTGATCAGTCATTGGTCCCAAATATTGGGGAAGATGCCAGAGCTAAGGATGTTGTTAAAGAGTTTAACTATAGCCAATTGGAATTTGTGGTCTGTATATTTTATCATTTTATTTAGGATACCATCAACACCACAGGCCTTTTTGGGTTGGAGGGTTTGTATTTTGTCCTGTAGTTCATTCAATGTAATTGGAGAATCCAGTGGGTTCTGGTAGTCTTTAATAGTTGATTCTAAGATTTGTATTTGATCATGCATATATTTTTGCTGTTTGTTCTTTGTTATAGGTCCAAAAAGATTGGAGAAGTGGTTTACCCATACATCTCCGTTTTGGATAGATAGCTCTTCGTGTTGTTGTTTGTTTAGTGTGTTCCAATTTTCCCAGAAGTGGTTAGAGTCTATGGATTCTTCAATTACATTGAGCTGATTTCTGACGTGCTGTTCCTTCTTTTTCCATAGTGTATTTCTGTATTGTTTTAGTGATTCTCCATAGTGAAGGCGTAGGCTCAGGTTTTCTAGGTTTCTATGTTTTTGGTTGAATTTCTTTCTTAGGTTTTTGCATTCTTCGTCAAACCATTTGTCATTGTTGTTAATTTTCTTAGGTTGTCTGCTTGACATTTTTTGATTTGATAGGGAAGCTGAAAGGTCAAATATACTGTTTAGGCTTTCTACTGCCAAGTTTACACCTTCACTATTACAGTGAAACATTTTGCACAGGAAGTTGCCTAATAGTTTTTTGGTAGGTTTCCACACTACTTTCCTTCCATCTGTAGCATTTCTTAATATTATGCAGTTCCTTTGTGTTTGATGCCTCATGATTCAGTATGGCTCTGTTCAAGTAGACTGTGATTTTGCTGTGGTCTGATAGGAGTGTCAGTGGGCTGACTGTGAACGCTCTGAGAGACTCTGGGTTGAGGTCAGTGATAAAGTAATCTACAGTACTACTGCCAAGGGATGAGCTATAGGTGTACCTGCCATAGGAGTCTCCTGGAAGCCTACCATTGACTATGTACATACCCAGCGTGTGACAGAGCTGCAGGAGTTGTGACCCGTTTTTGTTGGTTATGTTGTCGTAGTTGTGCCTAGGGGGGCGGGAATGCTGTCACCTCCAGGTATGTATTTGTCCCCCTGTGTGCTGAGGGTATCAGGTTCTTGTCCAGTTCTGGCATTTAGGTCGCCACAGACTAGTACATGTCCCTGAGCCTGGAAATGATTGATCCCCCCCTCTAGGATGAAGAAGCTGTCTTCATTGAAGTATGGTGATTCTAGTGGGGGGATATACAGTGGGGAGAACAAGTATTTGATACACTGCCGATTTTGCAGGTTTTCCTACTTACAAAGCATGTAGAGGTCTGTAATTTTTACCATAGGTACACTTCAACTGTGAGAGACGGAATCTAAAACAAAAATCCAGAAAATCACATTGTATGATTTTTATGTAATTAATTTGCATTTTAATGCATGACATAAGTATTTGATACATCAGAAAAGTAGAACTTAATATTTGGTACAGAAACCTTTGTTTGCAATTACAGAGATCATACGTTGACCAGGTTTGCACACACTGCAGCAGGGATTTTGGCCCACTCCTCCATACAGACCTTCTCCAGATCCTTCAGGTTTCGGGGCTGTCGCTGGGCAATACAGACTTTCAGCTCCCTCCAAAGATTTTCTATTGGGTTCAGGTCTGGAGACTGGCTAGGCCACTCCAGGACCTTGAGATGCTTCTTACGGAGCCACTCCTTAGTTGCCCTGGCTGTGTGTTTTGGGTCGTTTCGGGTGAGCCTCTTCAATGCTCTTACTGAGGGAAGGAGGTTGTTGCCCAAGATCTCGCGATACATGGCCCCATCCATCCTCCCCTCAATACGGTGCAGTCGTCCTGTCCCCAAAGAATGATGTTTCCACTTCCATGCTTTACGGTTGGGATGGTGTTCTTGGGGTTGTACTCATCCTTCTTCTTCCTCCAAACACGGCGAGTGGAGTTTAGACCAAAAAGCTCTATTTTTGTCTCATCAGACCACATGACCTTCTCCCATTCCTCCTCTGGATCATCCAGATGGTCATTGGCAAACTTCAGACGGGCCTGGACATGCGCTGGCTTGAGCAGGGGGACCTTGCGTGCGCTGCAGGATTTTAATCCATGACGGCGTAGTCTGTTACTAATGGTTTTCTTTGAGACTGTGGTCCCAGCTCTCTTCAGGTCATTGACCAGGTCCTGCCGTGTAGTTCTGGGCTGATCCCTCACCTTCCTCATGATCATTGATGCCCCAGGAGGTGAGATCTTGCATGGAGCCCCAGACCGAGGGTGATTGACCGTCATCTTGAACTTCTTCCATTTTCTAATAATTGCGCCAACAGTTGTTGCCTTCTCACCAAGCTGCTTGCCTATTGTCCTGTAGCCCATCCCAGCCTTGTGCAGGTCTACAATTTTATCCCTGATGTCCTTACACAGCTCTCTGGTCTTGGCCATTGTGGAGAGGTTGGAGTCTGTTTGATTGATTGCTTCTGTGGACAGGTGTCTTGTATACAGGTAACAAGCTGAGATTAGGAGCACTCCCTTTAAGAGTGTGCTCCTAATCTCAGCTCGTTACCTGTAGAAAAGACACCTGGGAGCCAGAAATCTTTCTGATTGAGAGGGGGTCAAATACTTATGTCATGCAATAAAATGCAAATTTTTACTTAAAAATCATCCAATGTGATTTTCTGGATTTTTGTTTTAGATTCCGTCTCTCAGAGTTGAAGTGTACCTATGATAAAAAGTACATACCTCTACATGCTTTGTAAGTAGGAAAACCTGCAAAACCGGCAGTGTATCAAATACTTGTTCTCCCCACTGTTGGTAGCACACAGGAGGACATTTTTCTCTGTTGAGATAATTTCCTTATGAATTTGTAGCCAAATGTAAAATGTTCCTGTTTTGATTAATTTAATAGAGTGAGTTAGGTCTGCTCTATACCAAATTAGCATACCCCCTGAGTCCCTTCCCTGTTTCACACCTGGTAGTTTGGTGGATGGGACTACCAGCTCTCTGTAACCTAGAGGGCAACCAGTGGGTCCATCTCCTCTATACCATGTTTCTTGTAGGATGACACTGTCTGTATTTCAGATTTTTTTGGTGAAGTCCAGGTTCCTGCTCTTTAGGCCAAAGGCAGATGACCTCAGGCCTTGGATATTCCAGGATGAAATAGTGAAGGCTTTGTGTTCCATAAAGTGTCTAATGTTGTTGGTTGTGTGGTTTGGCCTCAGGCCAGTAATTGTGAGCAGAGCCTGCTGAGCATCTGGTACATGCCATTGGCTTGGGCTAGTGTAAGAGTGGGGATTGGGCCTGTTTGCCTGCTCACGGCCTGGGCGTATGTGTGACTTTCATGTTGAGGCCCTCTTTGTGGGAGTGGGGGGCATAGGTCTGATCTGAGGGGGCCTATATGGGGTGTGGGCATGATTGGCTATGGGGGGTATTGATTGGTTGGGGTGGGGGTGGGGGTGGGGGTGTGGCTGGTGGTGCTGTGGTCTGGATGTAGGTCCTCTCTGTTCTTCTCCTGCTCTTTCTCCTGTTGATGTTGTCTCACCGCAGTCCAGAGTGCAGACATGTACACCTCTCTCTCTCTCTCTCTCTCTACACCTCTACAACTCTACACCTCTACAACTCTAGTTCTCCAGGTCTGAGGGGGTGTTGTTATGCTGTCTCTCTCTCTCTCTCTCTCTCTCTCTCTCTCTCTCTCTCTCTCTCTCTCTCTCTCTCTCTCTCTCTCTCTCTCTCTCCCCATCTTTGTCTTTCTGCTTGCCCCCTGTGCTCTGTGGTCATTCATGTGAGGACAGGACTAGGCTCTCACCTCTGGACCTCTGGCAGCTCAGCCTAGTTCATCATGCTGACAGATAAGGGAGCCCCCCCCCCCCCATCAGCATAACCTCTGACCCTTGACCTCTGAGATTAAAGTGAGTTGACCTCTGGGATTGACTTCCACTCAATTGTCAGCTCTACTCCTCTCCTCTCCTCTCCTCTCCTCTCCTCTCCTCTCCTCTCCTCTCCTCTCCTCTCCTCTCCTCTCCTCTCCTCTCCTCTCCTCTCCTCTCCTCTCCTCTCCTCTCCTCTCCTCTCCTCTCCTCTCCTCTTTTTCCTTTTGACCTGGCAGGGTTGTTTCCACCAGGTAAGGACAGTGTTAATAGCTCCTCTGTACATTCATTCCTCAAGATTAAACTCAATCCAACCATCAGCAATCCACATAGGCCTACTTTGACGGTTCCTAAGTGGAACAGTGAATTACAGGATGTCAAAAGGCACATCTTGCTGGCAACAGCAAGCACTATCACCTGTGTCCCCTAAGCCTTGACAGCAGAGAGCAGAGATCACCGGTGCCCCTTGCCTCTCTGCCTCGAGGTGGTCCTTCAGGTGACGATCTGAAGACAATCACTCTGTTGTTCTCCTCTTGTCTGTCTATGACAGCTGTCTTCAGGCACTTACGGTGAGCACCTTGAAGATGTGTATACAAAGGGCAACAGAATTGAAAACCAGATGAAACTAGACTGGACTGACTACACCAAAGGCATTTAGCCACTCAGCACAATCTCTGCTTCCCCAAGTGTAGGTTCTTTTTTTTAATGCCCTGATATCAGTGTCGGGGTCAATTTCATTTAAATTCCAGTCAATTCAGAAAGTAAACCAAATTATATAATTACAGTTCCAAATGTTACTCATTGAAAAACATTGAAATTGGAATTTCGATGCACTTCTTGAATTGACTGGAATTGAAATGACCTATCTGCTGCCTTTGATACTGTGAACCATCAGACCCTCCTCTCCATTCTCTCCGAGTTGGGCATCTCCGGCGCTGCTCACTCTTGGATTGCGTCCTACCTGACAGGTCGCTCCTACCACGTGGCGTGGTGAGAATCTGTCTCCGCACCACGTGCTCTCACCACTGGTGTCCCCCAGGGCTCAGTTCTAGGCCCTCTCCTATTCTCTCTATACCCCAAGTCACTTGGCTCTGTCATATCCTCACATGGTCTCTCCTATCATTGCTATGCAGATGACACACAACTAATCTTCTCCTTTCCCCCTTCTGATAACCAGGTGGCGAATCGCATCTCTGCATGTCTGGCAGACATATCAGTGTGGATGTCGGATCACCACCTCAAGCTGAACCTCGGCAAGACGGAGCTGCTCTTCGTCCCGGGGAAGGACTGCCCGCTCCATGATCTCGCCATCACGGTTAACAACTCCATTGTGTCCTCCTCCCAGAGTGCATAGAACCTTGGCGTGACCCTGGACAACACCCTGTCGTTCTCCGCTAACATCAAGGCGGTGACCCGATCCTGCAGGTTCAGGCTCTACAACATTCGCAGAGTACGACCCTGCCTTACACAGGAAGCGGCACAGGTCCTAATCCAGGCACTTGTCATCTCCCGTCTAGATTACTGCAACTCGCTGTTGGCTGGGGTCCCTGCCTGTGCCATTAAACCCCTACAACTTATCCAGAACGCTGTAGCCCGTCTGGTGTTCAACCTTCCCAAGTTCTCTCACGTCACCCCGCTCCTCCGCACACTCCACTGGCTTCCAGTTGAGGCTCGCATCTACTACAAGACCATGGTGCTTGCCTACGAAGCAGTGAGGGGAACGGCACCACGTTCATCCACCTCTGGCCTGCTAGCCCCCCTACCTCTACGAAAGCCCAGTTCCCGCTCAGCCCAGTCAAAGCTATTCGCTGCTCTGGCACCCCAATGGTGGAACAAAGTCCCCCACGACGCCAGGACAGCGGAGTCACCTGACCACCTTCCGGAGACACTTGAAACCCTACCTCTTTAAGGAATACCTGGAATAGTATAAAGTAATCCTTCTACCCCCCCCCCCCCCCCATAAAAAAAATGACGTAAATGTAATTGATATCAATCAATCTTCATTTTAAATAAACAAAATATGAAAAATTGTTTACTCTTATTTGTGTCGAGAAAATTAGACTTGTTACTTGTAAGTTGCTTGATAAGAGCGTCTGCTATGTGACTATAAAATGTAAATGATTTCAGCTCTGGCAGAGATGTAGGCATCGGGCCACATGAAGACACACTGAGCCTCCTTGTGGTATAGTATGAAGAGAGATTGGCGTTTGGCCAATCATGATGCACAGGTGGCTCTGCCGGCATCTAGATCTGTTCCAATGGTTGGATGACGATGGTGGGTTTGTTTTTAAGCCTGTTTCATTTTTTCATCCAACCATGGGAAATATTTTGTGTGAAAAA
>NW_028158446.1:22500-38564 GCF_964263955.1 Coregonus lavaretus | reverse complement strand
TCTCCCTCTCTGTCTCTGTCTCTCTCTCTCTCTCTCTTCTCTCTCTCTCTCTCTCTCTCTCTCTCTCTCTCTCTCTCTCTCTCTCTCTCTCTCTCTCTCTCTGATGGTTAATGGATTTTGTACATTTGCCCACTGACAAAGAAATGATCAGTCTATAATTTTAATGGTAGGTTTATTGGAACAGTGAGAGACAGAATAACAACAAAACAATCCAGAAAAACACACAGACAAAGACAAACTATTTATATTCCATATAGCCACACAACGCCTGAAGAGTTAAATCTACAGATTACGATGTCATCTACTGTGAAAACCTATTGATTTATTGATGGATCTTTACAGTGCCGGTCATGCAATTATTTAAAAAGAGAGGTCGGCCTGACGTGAATGATGACATTTAATAGATAACTATGTAGCAGTGGAATAAGCAGCACCACATCTAAGGCTGTTTTTAATCTCAGCTAGAGTTACAGTATATAGATATATTTACACCCTTTAGAGATATATATATATATACAGCGCCTTCGGAAAGTATTCAGACCCCTTGACCTTTTCCACATTTTGTTATGTTACAAAATTTATTCCTGATTATTATTTGACCATGCTTGTCACTTATGAACATTTTTGAACATCTTGGCATGGTTCTGTTATAATCTCCACCCGGCACAGCCAGAAGAGGACTGGCCACCCCTCATAGCCTGGTTCCTCTCTAGGTTTCTTCCTAGGTTTTGGCCTTTCTAGGGAGTTTTTCCTAGCCACCGTGCTTCTACACCTGCATTACTAGCTGTTTGGGGTTTTAGGCTGGGTTTCTGTACAGCACTTCGAGATATTAGCTGATGTAAGAAGGGCTATATAAAATAAAATTGATTGATTACAACCTTATATTCTTTTTCCCTCAGCAATCTAGACACAATACCCCATAATGACAAAGTGAAAACAGGTTTTTAGAAATCTTTGCTAATGTATACAAAATAAAATAAGAAATGCCTTATTTACATATAATGTACAGTACCAGTCAAAAGTTTTGACACACCTACTCATTCAAATGTTTTTCTTTATTTTAATATTTTTTACATTGTAGAATAATAGTGAATACATCAAAACTATGAACTAATACATATGGAATCATGTAGTAACCAAAAAAGTTTTAAACAAATCAAGATATATTTTATATTTGAGATTCTTCAAATAGCCACCCTTTGCCTTGATGACAGCTTTGCACACTCTTGGCATTCTCTCAACCAGCTTCACCTGGAATGCTTTTCCAACATTCTTGAAGGAGTTCCCACATATGCTGAGCACTTATTGGCTGCTTTTCCTTCACTCTGCCGTCCGACTCATCCCAAACCATATGGGATGGCGTATCTCTGCAAAATGCTGTGGTAGCCATGCTGGTTAAGTGTGCCTTCAATTCTAAATAAATCACAGACAGTGTCACCAGCAAAGCACCCCCACACCATAACACCTCCTCCTCCATGCTTTACGGTGGGAACTACACATGCAGAGATCATCCGTTCACCCACACCGCGTCTCACAAAGACACGGCGGTTGGAACCAAAAATGTCCAATTTGGACTCCAGACCAAAGGACACATTTCCACTGGTCTAATGCCCATTGCTCATGTTTCTTGGCCCAAGCAGGTCTCTTTTTATTATTGGTGTCCTTTAGTAGTGGTTTAATTGCAGCAATTCTACCATGAAGGCCTGATTCACACAGTCCCCTCTGAACAGTTGAGATGTGTCTGTGACTTGAACTCTGTGAAGCATTTATGGCGTCCTGTTTCCATTGATCATCCTTGAGATGTTTCTACAATTTGATTGGAGTCCACCTTTGGTCAATTCAATTGATTGGACATGATTTGGAAAGGCAGACGCTTGTCTATATAAGGTCCCACAGTTGACAGTGCATGTCAGAGCAAAAACTAAGCCATGAGGTCGAAGGAATTGTCCGTAGAGGTCCGATATAGGATTGTGTCGAGGCACAGATCTGGGGAAGGGTACCAAAACATTTCTGCAGCGTTGAAGGTCCACAAGAACACAGTGGCATCCATCATTCTTAAAGGGAAGAAGTTTGGAACCACCAATACTCTTCCTAGAGCTGGCCGCCCAGCCAAACTGAGCAATTGGGGGAGAAGGGCCTTGGTCAGGGATGTGACCAAGAAGCCGATGGTCACTCTGACAGAGCTTTAGAGTTCCTCTGTGGAGATGGGAGAACCTTCCAGAAGGACAACCATCTCTGCAGCACTCCACCAAACAGGCCTTTATAGTAAACAGGCCTTTATGGAGAGACCAGTCAAAACTGTTCGCTGCTCTGGCACCCCAATGGTGGAACAAGCTCCCTCACGACGCCAGGACAGCGGAGTCACTCACCACCTTCCGGAGACACTTGAAACCCCTCCTCTTTAAGGAATACCTGGGATAGGATAAAGTAATCCTTCTACCCCCCCCCCCCCCCCCCCTTACCCCACCCCAAAGAAAAAAAATATTTTAAAAAATATATAAAAAAACATATTGTAAAGTGGTTATCCCACTGGCTATCATAAGGTGAATGCACCAATTTGTAAATCGTCTGGATAAGAGCGTCTGCTAAATGAAGTGGCCAGACGGAAGCCACTCCTCAGTAAAAGGCACATGACAGCCCGCTTGGACTTTGCCAAAAGGCACCTAAAGACTCTCAGACCATGAGAAACAAGATTCTCTTGTCTGATGAAACCAAGATTGAATGCTTTGGCCTGAATGCAAAGCGTCACGTCTGGAGGAAACCTGGCACCATCTCTACGGTGAAGCATTGTGTTGGCAGCATCATGCTGTGGAGATGTTTTTCAGTGGCAGGTACTGGGAGGCTAGTCAGAATTGAGGCAAAGCTGAACGACGCAAAGTACAGAGAGATCCTTGATGAAAACCTGCGCCAGAGTGCTCAGGACCTCAGACTGGGGCGAAGGTTCACCTTCCAACAGGACAACAACCCTAAGCACACAGCCAAGACAATGCAGGAGTGGCTTCGGGACAAGTCTCTGAATATCCTTGAGTGGCCCAGCCAGAGCCCGGACTTGAACCCGATCGAACATCTCTGGAGAGACCTGAAAATAGCTGTGCAGCAAAGCTCCCCATCCAACCTGACATATCTTGAGAGGATCTGCAGAGAGGAATGGTAGGTACTCCCCAAATACAGGTGTGCCAAGCTTGTAGCGTCATACCCAAGAAGATTCGAGGCTGTTATCGCTGCCAAAGGTGCTTCAACAAAGTACTGAGTAAAGGGTCTGAATACTTATGTAAATTTAATTTTTCAATTTTTATTATTAATAAATTTGCAAATATTTCTAAAGCCCAGTTTTTGCTTTGTCATTATGGGGTACTGTGTGCAGATTGATGAGGGGGAAAAAAACAATTTAATCAATTTTAGAATAAGGCTGTAACGTAACAAAATGTGGAAAAAGTCAAGGGGTCTGAACACTTTCCGAATGCACTGTGACAGTGGAGGCTGCTGAGGAGAGGACGGCTCATAATAATGGCTGGAACGGAGCCAATGGAATGACATCAACCACATGGAAATCGTGTTTAATGTATTTGATACCATTCCACTGATTCTGCTCCAGCCATTACCACAGGCCCGTCCTCCCAAATTAAAGGTGTCACCAACCTCCTGTGCTATATAGATGATATTTACACCCTGTGTATATGTCATAAATCTCCCCTTCACACCAACTTCCTCCTTCCTTATCTAGAACTACACCAACAAAATGGCTGCCGCAATGAGACTGTATATCCAAGGCCCTGTTTGCTTATAATTCCTGGGTCTGTATAATTGTCCTCAATAGGTAGGAAACACTACCTCATAAATCAGAGCCCCGTCCAATGGCGCTCGGGTCGCTCAGGTCGTTGGACAGCTCGCCTTCTGTACACAAACATTTACCCAGGTCTCCCGGCCCACTAACAGCTGTCTAACCTTTCTCAGCCCCTGTTACTGGCAGAGAATGGGCAGAGAGCAGGAGAAGAGCAGAGAAGGGCCGTCCCCTCAGCGGGGACTCTGTGCTGAGTTGAGCTGCTGTCCCGTAGCTGCTTGCTGTTGGAACTGGTTCAAGGCCAGAGTCTGAGCTTAAAGCTATTATTAGGCCACAAGATCCTCAAAGAATATGCTCTCCCTGCTCTTCCTGGCTACTGGAATTAGCCCTCGCATCCGTCACCGCTATTAGTCACTGTATCTCTTCTGTCTGCTAATATGGATTCAGGTACTTCTTCGTGGTTATTGACGCTGGAGGTGGCCCTTACATCCTTCGATGATATTATTTATCAGCTAGGGACAAGTACTTGATTAGGGTTATTGTCAATGTATGTTATTGACTATATGTGACCAGTTTCAGGAAGCTAGTCGCAAGTCACTACTTCACAGGAGAGGCACAAAAAAAAAAAAAAAAAAAACATGTGAGCTTTCATGTGCCTTAATAACAAACGTTTTATGTCATCTGTAAATATGAACACAATTGTTAAATTACGAGCCTAGTTGGTTTAGCTACGGGAAAAGACAAGACAGTGTTGCTACTGCTCTCAACAACATGGCTGCCCTAAATTTAGCAGGCGGTATCGATAAAGGTCAGTGGGAAAAAGTTGTGATGGGTTCTGACTTTCTGCACACGGTCAGTGTGAACCGGAGTGACTTGACACAACAAGCGTTCCTCCGTGTATACGGGTAAGAGTCTAGCTACATTTTCCGATATTATACGTTTCTAATTTTGTCAGAAAGTCGTTTTCATTACAAGTTAAAGGGTACTGTTAGCTAGCTAGTGAACATTAGCTTGCTGGCTTGCTAGCTAACGTTACGTGTGTGATCTGTGTAGTAATATTATTTGTATCTCAGAAATCCATTTGCATTGCTAGTTATAGTCTAATGTTAGCTAACTAGCTAACATTGAACCTAGTTGGTTAGCTTTAGCTACCTGCAGATTCATACTACAGCATTTAATGCATGGTGGCTAGCTATGACAATCCGTTTGTAATGTAGCTATGAGTTGGGATTATGATTAATTGTTTAGCTAGCTAAACAAAAGACTCCACTTCGCCAGATTGTTACATGACCCATCAAGTTAGCCAGGTGTGTCTGGGGGTGATTACGGCCATCTATTGTATTTCATGAACATGTCTAGACAATAGTAACCCATCCACTTAGCTAGATGTGGATGGGGGGTGGTTATAGCATTTCTTTCACATGACCCATCAATTTAGACAAGTGTCTGGGTAAGCATCATCTAATAATTATACAAATGTTATACAATATTTTTATCTGGACACATTCTATTTTTGATAGTGCTACTATACAAATATGCAAGTAACCATTTCACTGTACCGTTTACACCTTCTGTATCCTGTGCATGTGACAAATAAACGTTGATTGTATTGTGAAGAACAACATGACTTGCACCAGTCAGGTTAGGATATAGGACCAGATAGTCTTTATACTACAACATGACTTACACCAGTCAGGTTAGGATATAGGACCAGATAAATAGTATTTATACTACAACATGACTTGCACCAGTCAGGTTAGGATATAGGACCAGATAAATAGTATTTATACTACAACATGACTTGCACCAGTCAGGTTAGGATATAGGACCAGATAGTCTTTATACTACAACATGACTTGCACCTGTCAGGTTAGGATATAGGACCAGATAAATAGTCTTTATACTACAACATGACTTGCACCAGTCAGGTTAGGATATAGGACCAGATAGTCTTTATACTACAACATGACTTGCACCCGTCAGGTTAGGATATAGGACCAGATAAATAGTCTTTATACTACAACATGACTTGCACCAGTCAGATTAGGATATAGGACCAGATAAATAGTCTTTATACTACAACATGACTTGCACCAGTCAGGTTAGGATATAGGACCAGATAAATAGTCTTTATACTACAACATGACTTGCACCAGTCAGATTAGGATATAGGACCAGATAAATAGTCTTTATACTACAACATGACTTGCACCAGTCAGATTAGGAAATAGGACCAGATAAATAGTCTTTATACTACAACATGACTTGCACCAGTCAGGTTAGGATATAGGACCAGATAAATAGTATTTATACTACAACATGACTTGCACCAGTCAGGTTAGGATATAGGACCAGATAAATAGTCTTTATACTACAACATGACTTGCACCAGTCAGATTAGGATATAGGACCAGATAGTCTTTATACTACAACATGACTTGCACCAGTCAGGTTAGGATATAGGACCAGATAAATAGTCTTTATATTACTACTGTTTGCTACTACTTTCACCACTTTTAGTCTTGAAATCTTTGGTTGTTTACTACACTACCTCACTCTGTTTAGCACATGGCCTCATATGTGAATCCTTAAAGAGATGGGTGGGGCTAAGGCTTAAGAGGGTGTGTATGATGCTGAATGGGTGTAGACAATGAAGAGCTCTCCAGTAGATGTACCAAAACATTCAAGGGCCATTTTCTCAAAGGTTTATCAACTTTCAAAACAGAATTACTTTCTCATTGTTCCTCAACTGCAGTGCATGATATACCATTTTGTAGCTCTGAGTCTCTACTTTTATCCAATGTAAAAAAAAAAAAAAAAAAAAAATGTTGCTACATAAGACCGAATTGAAGTGGTGGGTCACATAGAGTCTGTTTTGTTCAAATATTCAGCTTTGTGCTGCTACAGTCATGATGGTATTTAGCTTTGTGCTGCTACAGTCATGATGGTATTCAGCTTTGTGCTGCTACAGTCATGATGGTATTTAGCTTTGTGCTGCTACAGTCATTATGGTATTTAGCTTTGTGCTGCTACAGTCATGATGGAAACACTATGTATTTGTGTGAATCGTTCCTTAACGTTCCAAGAACAATAGTTAAGTTATAGATGATGGAGCATTACAGAGTTTGGCACCATGGTGATGGAAGCATTTAAAAATCCACCTTTGGACCCACCCTCCTGTCACGATCGTTACAGGAAGACTCGGACCAAGGCGCAGCGTGATAAGCGTACATTTTATTTACCGTACTGCACACGGAACAAAACAACAAACCAAACGATACGTGAAGTCCTAGGTTATACACACCAAACCAAACGGAACAAGATCCCACAAATGACGAGTGAAAACAGGCTGCCTAAGTATGGTCCCCAATCAGAGACAACGAGCGACAGCTGCCTCTGATTGGGAACCACCCTGGCCAACATAGAAATAAACGATCTAGAACAAAACAGAGAAAATGTAACAGAAATTCCACACCCTGGCTCAACATTTAATAGCCCCCAGAGCCAGGGCGTGACACCTCCGGAGACTGACCTAAATGTACAATACTTCCAACACTTATACAACACTGACTCCAACACCTCATACTGTTATCCCTCATATGAACACTCTCTGCTGTGCTTTAGTCCATTCCTAGTCTTTAATTACTCAAATTGCACTCTGTGAATTAATGACAACCACTGGGAACACAGCAGCAGCAGTCTATTAAGATAACTGCTCCTGAATCAAATGAACACTTTTTAATTAACCTGTTAATTGAAAAAAAAGTCACATCTGGATTGAAGGAGCATGTGTTAAGATAAAAATATAAGGTGTAAAAATAAAACTTTATTAATTGGAGATGATAACACGATTTCACGTCTATAACCATTTAGCAGCTTCTTTATTGGTTTGGAAATTAAACATTAGAAAGTGTTGTTATGGTGAGAATCTGAATCAAACTTGTAGATTAGAATACAAGCCTGTTTCATGATGTATTTCACTTCCTGTTGATTAGAATACTGACCCTGGAACTGACCCTGTATATAGCTACTGACCCTGGAACTGTCCCTGTATATAGCTACTGACCCTGGAACTGTATATAGCTACTGACCCTGGAACTGACCCTGTATATAGCTACTGACCCTGGAACTGTATATAGCTACTGACCCTGGAACTGTCCCTGTATATAGCTACTGACCCTGGAACTGTATATAGCTACTGACCCTGGAACTGACCCTGTATATAGCTACTGACCCTGGAACTGTATATAGCTACTGACCCTGGAACTGTATATAGCTACTGACCCTGGAACTGACCCTGTATATAGCTACTGACCCTGGAACTGACCCTGTATATAGCTACTGACCCTGGAACTGTATATAGCTACTGACCCTGGAACTGACCCTGTATATAGCTACTGACCCTGGAACTGTATATAGCTACTGACCCTGGAACTGACCCTGTATATAGCTACTGACCCTGGAACTGTCCCTGTATATAGCTACTGACCCTGGAACTGTCCCTGTATATAGCTACTGACCCTGGAACTGTCCCTGTATATAGCTACTGACCCTGGAACTGTTTATAGCTACTGACCCTGGAACTGTATATAGCTACTGACCCTGGAACTGGCCCTGTATATAGCTACTGACCCTGGAACTGTATATAGCTACTGACCCTGGAACTGGCCCTGTATATAGCTACTGACCCTGGAACTGTATATAGCTACTGACCCTGGAACTGTATATAACTACTGACCCTGGAACTGACCCTGTATATAGCTACTGACCCTGGAACTGACCCTGTATATAGCTACTGACCCTGGAACTGTATATAGCTACTGACCCTGTATATAGCTACTGACCCTGGAACTGACCCTGTATATAGCTACTGACCCTGGAACTGTATATAGCTACTGACCCTGGAACTGACCCTGTATATAGCTACTGACCCTGGAACTGTCCCTGTATATAGCTACTGACCCTGGAACTGACCCTGTATATAGCTACTGACCCTGGAACTGTCCCTGTATATAGCTACTGACCCTGGAACTGACCCTGTATATAGCTACTGACCCTGGAACTGTCCCTGTATATAGCTACTGACCCTGGAACTGTATATAGCTACTGACCCTGGAACTGTCCCTGTATATAGCTACTGACCCTGGAACTGACCCTGTATATAGCTACTGACCCTGGAACTGTATATAGCTACTGACCCTGGAACTGACCCTGTATATAGCTACTGACCCTGGAACTGACCCTGTATATAGCTACTGACCCTGGAACTGACCCTGTATATAGCTACTGACCCTGGAACTGTCCCTGTATATAGCTACTGACCCTGGAACTGTATATAGCTACTGACCCTGGAACTGTATATAGCTACTGACCCTGTATATATCTACTGACCCTGGAACTGTCCCTGTATATAGCTACTGACCCTGGAACTGTCCCTGTATATAGCTACTGACCCTGGAACTGTCCCTGTATATAGCTACTGACCCTGGAACTGTCCCTGTATATAGCTACTGACCCTGGAACTGTCCCTGTATATAGCTACTGACCCTGGAACAGTCCCTGTATATAGCTACTGACCCTGGAACTGTCCCTGTATATAGCTACTGACCCTGGAACTGTCCCTGTATATAGCTACTGACCCTGGAACTGTATATAGCTACTGACCCTGTATATAGCTACTGACCCTGGAACTGACCCTGTAAATAGCTACTGACCCTGGAACTGACCCTGTATATAACTACTGACCCTGGAACTGTATATAGCTACTGACCCTGGAACTGTCCCTGTATATAGCTACTGACCCTGGAACTGTATATAGCTACTGACCCTGTAACTGTCCCTGTATATAGCTACTGACCCTGGAACTGACCCTGTATATAGCTACTGACCCTGGAACTGTCCCTGTATATAGCTACTGACCCTGGAACTGACCCTGTATATAGCTACTGACCCTGGAACTGTCCCTGTATATAGCTACTGACCCTGGAACTGACCCTGTATATAGCTACTGACCCTGGAACTGTCCCTGTATATAGCTACTGACCCTGGAACTGACCCTGTATATAGCTACTGACCCTGGAACTGTCCCTGTATATAGCTACTGACCCTGGAACTGTATATAGCTACTGACCCTGGAACTGTATATAGCTACTGACCCTGGAACTGACCCTGTATATAGCTACTGACCCTGGAACTGTCCCTGTATATAGCTACTGACCCTGGAACTGTCCCTGTATATAGCTACTGACCCTGGAACTGACCCTGTATATAGCTACTGACCCTGGAACTGACCCTGTATATAGCTACTGACCCTGGAACTGTATATAGCTACTGACCCTGGAACTGACCCTGTATATAGCTACTGACCCTGGAACTGTATATAGCTACTGACCCTGGAACTGTCCCTGTATATAGCTACTGTCCCTGTATATAGCTACTGACCCTGGAACTGACCCTGTATATAGCTACTGACCCTGGAACTGACCCTGTATATAGCTACTGACACTGGAACTGTATATAGCTACTGACCCTGGAACTGTATATAGCTACTGACCCTGTATATAGCTACTGACCCTGGAACTGACCCTGTATATAGCTACTGACCCTGGAACTGTATATAGCTACTGACCCTGGAACTGACCCTGTATATAGCTACTGACCCTGGAACTGTATATAGCTACTGACCCTGGAACTGACCCTGTATATAGCTACTGACCCTGGAACTGTCCCTGTATATAGCTACTGACCCTGGAACTGTATATAGCTACTGACCCTGTATATAGCTACTGACCCTGGAACTGACCCTGTATATAGCTACTGACCCTGGAACTGTATATAGCTACTGACCCTGGAACTGTCCCTGTATATAGCTACTGACCCTGGAACTGACCCTGTATATAGCTACTGACCCTGGAACTGTATATAGCTACTGACCCTGGAACTGTATATAGCTACTGACCCTGTATATAGCTACTGACCCTGGAACTGACCCTGTATATAGCTACTGACCCTGGAACTGTATATAGCTACTGACCCTGGAACTGTATATAGCTACTGACCCTGTATATAGCTACTGACCCTGGAACTGTATATAGCTACTGACCCTGGAACTGTATATAGCTACTGACCCTGTATATAGCTACTGACCCTGGAACTGACCCTGTATATAGCTACTGACCCTGGAACTGACCCTGTATATAGCTACTGACCCTGGAACTGTATATAGCTACTGACCCTGGAACTGTATATAGCTACTGACCCTGTATATAGCTACTGACCCTGGAACTGTCCCTGTATATAGCTACTGACCCTGGAACTGTATATAGCTACTGACCCTGGAACTGTATATAGCTACTGACCCTGGAACTGACCCTGTATATAGCTACTGACCCTGGAACTGTATATAACTACTGACCCTGGAACTGTATATAGCTACTGACCCTGGAACTGTCCCTGTATATAGCTACTGACCCTGGAACTGTATATAGCTACTGACCCTGGAACTGTATATAACTACTGACCCTGGAACTGTATATAGCTACTGACCCTGGAACTGTATATAACTACTGACCCTGGAACTGTATATAGCTACTGACCCTGGAACTGTATATAGCTACTGACCCTGGAACTGTATATAACTACTGACCCTGGAACTGTATATAGCTACTGACCCTGGAACTGTATATAACTACTGACCCTGGAACTGTATATAGCTACTGACCCTGGAACTGACCCTGTATATAACTACTGACCCTGGAACTGTATATAGCTACTGACCCTGGAACTGACCCTGTATATAGCTACTGACCCTGGAACTGTCCCTGTATATAGCTACTAACCCTGGAACTGTCCCTGTATATAGCTACTGACCCTGGAACTGACCCTGTATATAGCTACTGACCCTGGAACTGTATATAGCTACTGACCCTGGAACTGACCCTGTATATAGCTACTGACCCTGGAACTGTATATAGCTACTGACCCTGTAACTGACCCTGTATATAGCTACTGACCATGGAACTGTCCCTGTATATAGCTACTGACCCTGGAACTGTCCCTGTATATAGCTACTGACCCTGGAACTGTATATAGCTACTGACCCTGGAACTGTCCCTGTATATAGCTACTGACCCTGGAACTGTATATAGCTACTGACCCTGGAACTGTATATAGCTACTGACCCTGGAACTGTATATAGCTACTGACCCTGGAACTGTCCCTGTATATAGCTACTGACCCTGGAACTGACCCTGTATATAGCTACTGACCCTGGAACTGTCCCTGTATATAGCTACTGACCCTGGAACTGTCCCTGTATATAGCTACTGACCCTGGAACTGTATATAGCTACTGACCCTGGAACTGTCCCTGTATATAGCTACTGACCCTGGAACTGTATATAGCTACTGACCCTGGAACTGTCCCTGTATATAGCTACTGACCCTGGAACTGTATATAGCTACTGACCCTGGAACTGACCCTGTATATAGCTACTGACCCTGTATATAGCTACTGACCCTGGAACTGTCCCTGTATATAGCTACTGACCCTGGAACTGACCCTGTATATAGCTACTGACCCTGGAACTGTCCCTGTATATAGCTACTGACCCTGGAACTGTATATAGCTACTGACCCTGGAACTGACCCTGTATATAGCTACTGACCCTGATACGGACCCTGTATATAGCTACTGACCCTGGAACTGACCCTGTATATAGCTACTGACCCTGGAACTGTCCCTGTATATAGCTACTGACCCTGGGACTGACCCTGTATATAGCTACTGACCCTGGAACTGTCCCTGTATATAGCTACTGACCCTGGAACTGACCCTGTATATAGCTACTGACCCTGGAACTGTATATAGCTACTGACCCTGGAACTGTATATAGCTACTGACCCTGGAACTGACCCTGTATATAGCTACTGACCCTGGAACTGTATATAGCTACTTACCCTGGAACTGTATATAGCTACTGACCCTGGAACTGACCCTGTATATAGCTACTGACCCTGGAACTGACCCTGTATATAGCTACTGACCCTGGAACTGACCCTGTATATAGCTACTGACCCTGTAACTGACCCTGTATATAGCTACTGACCCTGTAACTGACCCTGTATATAGCTACTGACCCTGGAACTGTATATAGCTACTGACCCTGGAACTGTCCCTGTATATAGCTACTGACCCTGGAACTGTCCCTGTATATAGCTACTGACCCTGGAACTGTCCCTGTATATAGCTACTGACCCTGGAACTGTCCCTGTATATAGCTACTGACCCTGGAACTGTATATAGCTACTGACCCTGTAACTGACCCTGTATATAGCTACTGACCCTGGAACTGTCCCTTTATATAGCTACTGACCCTGGAACTGTCCCTTTATATAGCTACTGACCCTGGAACTGTATATAGCTACTGACCCTGGAACTGACCCTCTATATAGCTACTGACCCTGGAACTGACCCTGTATATAGCTACTGACCCTGGAACTGACCCTGTATATAGCTACTGACCCTGGAACTGTATATAGCTACTGACCCTGGAACTGTATATAGCTACTGACCCTGGAACTGTATATAGCTACTGACCCTGGAACTGACCCTGTATATAGCTACTGACCCTGGAACTGACCCTGTATATAGCTACTGACCCTGGAACTGGCCCTGTATATAGCTACTGACCCTGGAACTGTATATAGCTACTGACCCTGGAACTGTCCCTGTATATAGCAACTGACCCTGGAACTGACCCTGTATATAGCTACTGACCCTGGAACTGACCCTGTATATAGCTACTGACCCTGGAACTGTCCCTGTATATAGCTACTGACCCTGGAACTGTCCCTGTATATAGCTACTGACCCTGTATATAGCTACTGACCCTGGAACTGTCCCTGTATATAGCTACTGACCCTGGAACTGTCCCTGTATATAGCTACTGTCCCTGTATATAGCTACTGACCCTGTAACTGTATATAGCTACTGACCCTGGAACTGACCCTGTATATAGCAACTGACCCTGGAACTGACCCTGTATATAGCAACTGACCCTGATACGGACCCTGTATATAGCTACTGACCCTGGAACTGTATATAGCTACTGACCCTGGAACTGACCCTGTATATAGCTACTGACCCTGGAACTGACCCTGTATATAGCTACTGACCCTGGAACTGTCCCTGTATATAGCTACTGACCCTGGAACTGTCCCTGTATATAGCTACTGACCCTGGAACTGTATATAGCTACTGACCCTAGAACTGACCCTGTATATAGCTACTGACCCTGGAACTGTCCCTGTATATAGCTACTGACCCTGGAACTGTCCCTGTATATAGCTACTGACCCTGGAACTGACCCTGTATATAGCTGACTTCTCATGTTCTTCTTATTTCTATCTCTAGTGTTTTAGTTGTATAGATCGACTGATATTGATTACTACATTGTTGGGATTGAGAAATATGTTTTTACAAGAAACATGAATGTGTTGAAATTCCCAAATTGTTTGCATAGTCAACTTACACACAGCTCTGACACACTTACTTAACCCACCAGACATGCCACCAGGGGTCTTTTCAAATGTCCCCAAATCCAGAACACATTCAAGAAAGCGTACAGTATTATATAGAGCCATTATTGAGTGGAACTCGTTTTCAAAAAAATAGATAAAGCAACACCTCACGGCACAACGCCTACTATGACAGGTTCATTAATCCAGCATCCTCCTGAGAGTTCTACTATGACATGTTCATTAATCCGGCATTCTCCTGAGAGTTCTACTATGACATGTTCATTAATCCAGCATCCTCCTGAGAGTTCTACTATGACATGTTCATTAATCCGGCATCCTCCTGAGAGTTCTACTATGACATGTTCATTAATCCGGCATCCTCCTGAGAGTTCTACTATGACATGTTCATTAATCCAGCATCCTCCTGAGAGTTCTACTATGACATGTTCATTAATCCGGCATCCTCCTGAGAGTTCTACTATGACATGTTCATTAATCCAGCATCCTCCTGAGAGTTCTACTATGACATGTTCATTAATCAGGCATCCTCCTGAGAGTTCTACTATGACATGCTCATTAATCCAGCATCCTCCTGAGAGTTCTACTATGACATGTTCATTAATCCAGCATCCTCCTGAGAGTTCTACTATGACATGTTCATTAATCCAGCATCCTCCTGAGAGTTCTACTATGACGTGTTCATTAATCCAGCATCCTCCTGAGAGTTCTACTATGACATGTTCATTAATCCAGCATCCTCCTGAGAGATCTACTATGACATGTTCATTAATCCGGCATCCTCCTGAGAGTTCTACTATGACATGTTCATTAATCCGGCATCCTCCTGAGAGTTCTACTATGACATGTTCATTAATCCGGTATCCTCCAGCGACTTGTTCTCCTCATTCTGATTCTGATTGGATTAGCAAAAAGTCATCACTGTTAGGGCATTTTGTGTTATTTTCACCCAACGTCTTTGCCCAGTCGGACGTGTCCATGCAAGGTCATTACAGTTACATAACATTACATTACAGAAACATTACAGTTACATTACATTACATTAATTACAGTTACATTACATTACAGTTACATTACATAACAGTTACATTACATTACAAATTACATTACATTACAGTCACATTACAAAGTTGGAGTTTAGTCAGTTCAGATCGCCAACCCAACTCGTTAGCGATAACGGACCTCAGCTAGTTTTGCTACTTCCTGCTATCCTACAGGAACACTCCTCACGCAACCAACAAAGCTTCGCCTGCAACTCATGAAGAGAGAGCTACGCAGAAGCTTCGACCTACTCAAAGTTCAGAACGCAAAGGAGACAGCGCGACGTCAACAGAAGAGCCAAGTCAAACGTTGTGAACTGAGAGCAAAGGACAGAGCTTTCAATCTGGCCTTAATGGCCATGTACTGTTATAATCTCCACCCTGCACAGCCAGAAGGGGACTGGCCACCCCTCAGAGCCTGGTTCCTCTCTAGGTTTCTTCCTAGGTTCCTGTCTTTCTAGGGAGTTTTTCCTAGCCACTGTGCTTCTACATCTTAATTGCTTGCTGTTTGGGGTTTTAGGCAGGGTTTCTGTACAGCGCTTTGTGACATCTGCTGATGTAATCTCCCGAGTGGCGCAGTGGTCTAAGGCACTGCATCGCAGTGCTAGCTGTGCCACTAGAGATCCTGGTTCGAATCCAGGCTCTGTCGTAGCCGGCCGCGACCGGGAGACCCATGGGGCGGCGCACAATTGGCCCAGCGTCGTC
>NW_028158446.1:15000-17500 GCF_964263955.1 Coregonus lavaretus | reverse complement strand
TAAAACAGTAGTGTGTAGTTCCAGTAGTTAGCTACACCGCTACATGGTAAAACAGTAGTGTGTAGTTCCGGTAGTTAGCTACACCGCTACATGGTAAAACAGTAGTGTGTAGTTCCAGTAGTTAGCTACACCGCTACACGGTAAAACAGTAGTGTGTAGTTCCAGTAGTTAGCTACACCGCTACACGGTAAAACAGTAGTGTGTAGTTCCAGTAGTTAGCTACACCGCTACACGGTAAAACAGTAGTGTGTAGTTCCAGTAGTTAGCTACACCGCTACACGGTAAAACAGTAGTGTGTAGTTCCAGTAGTTAGCTACACCGCTACACGGTAAAACAGTAGTGTGTAGTTCCAGTAGTTAGCTACACCGCTACATGGTAAAACAGTAGTGTGTAGTTCCAGTAGTTAGCTACACCGCTACATGGTAAAACAGTAGTGTGTAGTTCCAGTAGTTATCTACACCGCTACATGGTAAAACAGTAGTGTGTAGTTCCAGTAGTTAGCTACACCGCTACATGGTAAAACAGTAGTGTGTAGTTCCAGTAGTTAGCTACACCGCTACATGGTAAAACAGTCGTGTGTAGGTCTAGTAGTTAGCTACACCGCTACATGGTAAAACAGTAGTGTGTAGTTCCAGTAGTTAGCTACACCGCTACATGGTAAAACAGTAGTGTGTAGTTCCAGTAGTTAGCTACACCGCTACATGGTAAAACAGTAGTGTGTAGTTCCAGTAGTTAGCTACACCGCTACATGGTAAAACAGTAGTGTGTAGTTCCAGTAGTTAGCTACACCGCTACATGGTAAAACAGTAGTGTGTAGTTCCAGTAGTTAGCTACACCGCTACATGGTAAAACAGTAGTGTGTAGTTCCAGTAGTTAGCTACACCGCTACATGGTAAAACAGTAGTGTGTAGTTCCAGTAGTTAGCTACACCGCTACATGGTAAAACAGTAGTGTGTAGGTCTAGTAGTTAGCTACACCGCTACATGGTAAAACAGTAGTGTGTAGTTCCAGTAGTTAGCTACACCGCTACATGGTAAAACAGTAGTGTGTAGTTCCAGTAGTTAGCTACACCGCTACATGGTAAAACAGTAGTGTGTAGTTCCAGTAGTTAGCTACACCGCTACATGGTAAAACAGTAGTGTGTAGTTCCAGTAGTTAGCTACACCGCTACATGGTAAAACAGTAGTGTGTAGTTCCAGTAGTTATCTACACCGCTACATGGTAAAACAGTAGTGTGTAGTTCCAGTAGTTAGCTACACCGCTACATGGTAAAACAGTAGTGTGTAGTTCCAGTAGTTAGCTACACCGCTACATGGTAAAACAGTAGTGTGTAGTTCCTGTAGTTAGCTACACCGCTACATGGTAAAACAGTAGTGTGTAGTTCCAGTAGTTAGCTACACCGCTACATGGTAAAACAGTAGTGTGTAGTTCCAGTAGTTATCTACACCGCTACATGGTAAAACAGTAGTGTGTAGTTCCAGTAGTTAGCTACACCGCTACATGGTAAAACAGTAGTGTGTAGTTCCAGTAGTTAGCTACACCGCTACATGGTAAAACAGTAGTGTGTAGTTCCAGTAGTTAGCTACACCGCTACATGGTAAAACAGTAGTGTGTAGTTCCAGTAGTTAGCTACACCGCTACATGGTAAAACAGTAGTGTGTAGTTCCAGTAGTTAGCTACACCGCTACATGGTAAAACAGTAGTGTGTAGTTCCAGTAGTTATCTACACCGCTACATGGTAAAACAGTAGTGTGTAGTTCCAGTAGTTAGCTACACCGCTACATGGTAAAACAGTAGTGTGTAGTTCCAGTAGTTAGCTACACCGCTACATGGTAAAACAGTTGTGTGTAGTTCCAGTAGTTAGCTACACCGCTACATGGTAAAACAGTAGTGTGTAGTTCCAGTAGTTAGCTACACCGCTACATGGTAACAAAGTAATGAACTAGTGAAAACACCACCTAGATTAGAATGTAGTTCAACTACCACCAAGTTACTGCTAAATATAGTTAAACTACTAGTTGAACTACATGTCGTGTACTACTCCTCTATTCTGCAGCGCTATGCTACAGGAAACCACTGGCTGCTTCCCAAATGACACCCTTTTCCCTATACAGTGCACTACTTTTGACCCGATGGGTCTCCCTGTGAGCCCTGGCCAGAAGTGGTGCACTATGTTGTGAATAGGGCACCATTATGTTGTGAACAGGGTACCATTATGTTGTGAACAGGGCACCATTATGTTGTGAATAGGGCACCATTATGTTGTGAATAGGGCACCATTATGTTGTGAACAGGGTACCATTATGTTGTGAATAGGGCACCATTATGTTGTGAATAGGGCACCATTATGTTGTGAATAGGGCACCATTATGTTGTGAATAGGGCACCATTATGTTGTGAATAGGGCACCATTATGTTGTGAATAGGGCACCATTATGTTGTGAACAGGGCACCATTATGTTGTGAACAGGGCACCATTATGTTGTGAACAGGGCACCAT
>NW_028158446.1:0-7500 GCF_964263955.1 Coregonus lavaretus | reverse complement strand
AAATATCCCGGAGTTGTGTGGTTTTGATGCCAAATGCTCTATTCTACTGCTATTTGCCGAATGGATTTAATGTCTGTTCACTGCAGAAGAAAATCTACAGAGTGCACATATAGAGACCCACTGTAGAGAGTGGGACACTTGCGTTGCGAATCACATCCACTTTAGGTTCTGTGTATGCAATTATCTAGAGTGAGGTGTCGTCTTCTAAAGTCAACTGTGTGTGTGTGTTTGTGTGTGTGTGTGTGTGTGTGTGTGTATTATAAAGCTCACAAGCGATCAGTTTTCTTCTGTTGCTGATTTTTTTTTAAATAATAATGACGGCAGACTTCTCCCTCCAAACATGATCTTCTTCTCCAACATCTGAAATCTGAAGGCGTTTTCTCATCATTTATTGTGTTTGATGATCCAAGGATGGTTAAAAGCTAACAGTATCTCCACGTACAGAAAAGAGATGAAAAACCTGGATGGTTTTTGGTGCAGTACATATTGATTTGAAGAGACATTTGGATTGTACAGTGTGCATACTAAGGAGTGGTATACCAATATTGAAGCCACTGCATTCAACTCAGTCAAACCCACATTGTAATACTCCACAGTCCTCCACTGTTATTACATCCCCTATTTAATAGACTGTATAGATAATCGTATCTTATATTTCATATCCCCTATTTAATAGACTGTATAGATGATCTCGTTATGATACACTTGTGACCGCCTGATCTTGTTTTTCACAGTCAACTTTGCATTATCTGACTTGGCAAACTGTAAAACATCCGCCCGTCTGTTTGTGTCTCCTCTGAAACTAGTTTCCCCATATGCTGCAGCTTTACTGCAGCGCTATTGCTACGTCCCAAATGGGACCCTATTACCTGTATAGGCCCTGGTCAAAAGTAGTGCACTAAAAAAGGAATAGGGTTCCATTTGGGACACAGCTCTATGGACTGAGATGTGGTCTGGATCAATACAGGAGGCTGCCAGCTGTCCATCCAAATGACAGTATCACCTCGGATGCATCACCGTCCTCTGTCTGTTACCTTATACAGTGTTTATCAGCTTCCTATTGACACGACTCAGCTGAAACACCAACCAGGGAATGGCAAATGAAAGGTGCTTTAACCTTTTTAAACGTGCCAAGAAAAGAAAAAAACGAACCAATACATTCCATTTATAATATACTAACCAGTATGGATGTAATGTTTGCGTACGAGGGAGGGCATCCTGCTCTGAGGTGAATTTATTGAGATACCACGCCTACAGTGGCAAGCTGACAATGTCAAATGAAAGGTCCATTAAGTGCACTCAGAAACGAAGCTAACCAGTACAGATGTTGGTTACTGCATTAGTATGAGCCATCCGACCTTGAGTGATTGATGGGCTATGATACACTACCTATCCTACAGTAACAAGCTAACAACATACAGTACCAGTCAAAGGTTTGGACACACCTACTCATTCCAGGGTTTTTCTTTATTTGTACTATTTTCTACATTGTAGAATAATAGTGAAGACATCAAAACTATGAAATAACACATATGGAATCATGTAGTAACCAAAAAAGCATTAATCAAATCAAAATATATTTTATACTTGAGATTCTTCAAATAGCCACCCTTTGCCTTGATGACAGCTTTGCGCACTCTTGGCATTCTCTCAACCAGTTACTTGAACTCTGTGAAGCATTTATTTGGGCTGCAATTTCTGAGGCTGGTAACTCTAATGAACTTATCCTCTGCAGCAGAGATAACTCTGGGTCTTCCATTCCTGTGGCGGTCCTCATGAGAGCCAGTTTCATCATAGCGCTTAATGGTTTTTGTGACTGCACTTGAAATCTTCTGGATTGACTGACCTTCATGTCTTAAAGTAATGATGGACTGTTGTTTCTCTTTGCTTATTTGAGCTGTTCTTGCCATAATATGGACTTGGTCTTTTACCAAATAGGGCTATCTTCTGTATACCCCCCTACCTTGTCACAACACACCTGATTGGCTCAAACGCATTAAGAAGGAAATAATTTCCACAAATTAACTTTTAAGAAGGCACACCTGTTAATTGAAATGCATTCCAGGTGACTACCTCATGAAGCTGGTTGAGAGAATGCCAAGAGTGTGCAAAGCTGTGATCAAGGCAAAGGGTGGCTACTTGGAATAATCTCAAATATAACATATATTTTGATCTGCTTAACACTTTTTGGTTACTACATGATTCCATATGTGTTATTTCATAGTTTTGATGTCTTCACTATTATTCGACAATGTACACATTGTAAAAATAAAGAAAAACCCTTGAATGAGTAGGTGTGTCCAATCTTTTGACTGGTAGTGTACATTTTCAACAACTGGCACGCAACAATCCCTCTTCAGATGGAAGGTTGCAATGATCCAACACCTAATGAGCATAATTGGAATCCCAACGCCGCAGCTTGTTGCCACGGCACTAGCTGGCTTCCAAGAATGATGTATCCGCCGCGGCACTAGCTGGCTTCCAGCTTCCAACAGAACAATGCTGTAGCATCCCAAACGGCACACTATTCCCTATATAATGCACCATTTTCACCAGGGCTCTGGTCAAAAGTAGGGCACTATATAGGAAATAGGGTGCCATTTGGGACACAATCCTGGCCTGAGGCAGTATAATGAGTAGCCTCTCCTAGCCTCCCTAATTGCCTCACAGGCCTGTGGATGGCTCATCAGAGAGGGGTCTAATTGGCTATCATTGCCCAGGCAAGCATGGGGCTATGAGGCTAATGTTAGCTGCTACTGCTACCATATACAGGACCTCTGCTACAGTCTGCTGCTAACATGCTAGTGGAAGTAGCTCTATTCATTTTGTTGCTGCTTTGCTTGTCTTCTAATGAACCAGTTTAGCCCAAGGCTTTCATTAGTATGTTGTTGCTGTTGCTCCAGTTGGTGTCAGAGAAGAGACCTACCCAGTTGGTGTCAGACATAGAGACCTCCCCAGTTGGTGTCAGACACAGAGACCTCCCGAGTTGGTGTCAGACACAGAGACCTCCCCAGTTGGTGTCAGAGACAGAGACCTCCCCAGTTGGTGTCAGTGAGATACCTCCCCAGTTGGTGTCAGTAACAGAGACCTCCCCAGTTGGTGTCAGAGACCTCCCCAGTTGGTATCAGAGACAGAGACCTCCCCAGTTGGTATCAGACATAGAGACCTCCCCAGTTGGTATCAGAGACAGAGACCTACCCAGTTGGTGTCAGACACAGAGACCTACCCAGTTGGTGTCAGACACAGAGACCTCCCAGTTGGTGTCAGACACAGAGACCTACCCAGTTGGTGTCAGAGACAGAGACCTCCCCAGTTGGTATCAGAGACAGAGACCTCCCCAGTTGGTATCAGACATAGAGACCTCCCCAGTTGGTATCAGAGACAGATACCTCCCCAGTTGGTGTCAGAGACAGAGACCTCCCCAGTTGGTGTCAGACACAGAGACCTACCCAGTTGGTGTCAGACATAGAGACCTCCTCAGTTGGTGTCAGAGACCTCCCCAGTTGGTATCAGAGACAGATACGTCCCCAGTTGGTGTCAGACACAGAGACCTCCCCAGTTGGTGTCAGAGACAGAGACCTCCCCAGTTGGTGTCAGACATAGAGACCTCCTCAGTTGGTGTCAGAGACCTCCCCAGTTGGTATCAGAGACAGAGACCTCCCCAGTTGATGTCAGAGACAGAGACCTCCCCAGTTGGTGTCAGAGACAGAGACCTCCCCAGTTGGTATCAGAGACAGAGACCTCCCCAGTTGGTATCAGACATAGAGACCTCCCCAGTTGGTATCAGAGACAGAGACCTCCCCAGTTGGTGTCAGAGACAGAGACCTCCCCAGTTGGTATCAGACATAGAGACCTCCCCAGTTGGTATCAGAGACAGAGACCTCCCCAGTTGGTGTCAGAGACAGAGACCTCCCCAGTTGGTATCAGACATAGAGACCTCCCTAGTTGGTGTCAGACACAGAGACCTACCCAGTTGGTGTCAGACACAGAGACCTCCCCAGTTGGTGTCAGACACAGAGACCTACCCAGTTGGTGTCAGAGACAGAGACGTCCCCAGTTGGTATCAGAGACAGATACGTCCCCAGTTGGTGTCAGACACAGAGACCTCCCCAGTTGGTGTCAGAGACAGAGACCTCCCCAGTTGGTGTCAGACATAGAGACCTCCTCAGTTGGTGTCAGAGACCTCCCCAGTTGGTGTCAGACACAGAGACCTACCCAGTTGGTGTCAGACACAGAGACCTCCCCAGTTGGTGTCAGACACAGAGACCTACCCAGTTGGTGTCAGAGACAGAGACGTCCCCAGTTGGTATCAGAGACAGATACGTCCCCAGTTGGTGTCAGGACGAGACCTCCCCAGTTGGTGTCAGAGACAGAGACCTCCCCAGTTGGTGTCAGACATAGAGACCTCCCCAGTTGGTGTCAGACATAGAGACCTCCCCAGTTGGTGTCAGACATAGAGACCTCCCCAGTTGGTGTCAGAGACAGAGACCTCCCCAGTTGGTGTCAGACATAGAGACCTCCTCAGTTGGTGTCAGAGACAGAGACCTCCCCAGTTGGTGTCAGAGACAGATACGTCCCCAGTTGGTGTCAGGGGAGACCTCCCAAGTTGGTGTCAGTGACAGAGACCTCCCCAGTTGGTGTCAGAGACAGAGACCTCCCCAGTTGGTATCAGAGACAGAGACCTCCCCAGTTGGTATCAGAGACAGAGTCCTCCCCAGTTGGTGTCAGGAAGAGACCTCCCCTGTTGGTGTCAGAGAAATAGACCTCGCCAGTTGGTATCAGAGACAGAGACCTCCCCAGTTGGTTTCAGACACAGAGACCTACCCAGTTGGTGTCAGAGATAGAGACCTACCCAGTTGGTATCAGAGACAGAGACCTCCCCAGTTGGTGTCAGAGACAGAGACCTCCCCAGTTGGTGTCAGAGACAGAGACCTCCCCAGTTGGTGTCAGACACAGAGACCTCCCCAGTTGGTGTCAGAGACAGAGACCTCCCAAGTTGGTGTCAGAGAAAGATACCTCCCCAGTTGGTGTCAGAGACAGAGACCTCCCCAGTTGGTGTCAGATACAGAGACCTCCCCAGTTGGTGTCAGACATAGAGACCTCCCCAGTTGGTGTCAGACACAGAGACCTCCTAAGTTGATGTCAGAGACAGAGACCTCCCCAGTTGGTGTCAGAGAGACAGAGACCTCCCCAGTTGGTGTCAGAGACAGAGACCTACCCAGTTGGTGTCAGACATAGAGACCTCCCCAGTTGGTGTCATAGACAGAGACCTCCCCAGTTGGTGTCAGAGACAGAGACGTCCCCAGTTGGTGTCAGAGACAGAGACCTCCCCAGTTGGTGTCAGAGAGAGAGACCTCCCCAGTTGGTGTCAGAGACAGAGACCTCCCCAGTTGGTGTCAGAGAGAGAGACCTCCCCAGTTGGTGTCAGAGAAAGAGACCTCCCCAGTTGGTGTCAGAGACAGAGACGTCCCCAGTTGGTGTCAGATACAGAGACGTCTTGTTCCTCTATGGGGATCTGTGGTGGAAGCAGTGGGTCACAATACTGTTCCTGTTTTTGTGTTGGGGTTGTTTTCTTTGCTTCTAACTATTAAATATCTCCCAGAATGAAGTGAATGAGAAGCTTCCTGTGTTTTCTATAGAAATCTGTGGTGGAAGCCTTGCAGTGGATCTCTGTAAGATAAGTGTCTTCAGCTGCTGGCAATGAATATATTTGACGTGTCATTTTTGAATACATTGCAGTATGAATTCTGAAACAGCTGAAAGGGAAGAAATGACTGTCTCTATACAAGATGCTAGTCTGAAAAACATCAGTGAAACTACACAACCTTTTATGGATCACTGCTTAACTCTACCCCCCCCCCCAAACAGACTGGAGATGCGTTCACTATCCCCCAAACAGACTGGAGATGGGTTCACTACCCCCCCCAAACAGACTGGAGATGGGTTCACTACCCCCCCAAACAGACTGGAGATGGGTTCACTACCCCCCAAACAGACTGGAGATGGTTCACTACCCCCCCCAAACAGACTGGAGATGGTTCACTACCCCCCCAAACAGACTGGAGATGGGTTCACTACCCCCCCAAACAGACTGGAGATGGGTTCACTATCCCCCCAAACAGACTGGAGATGGGTTCACTACCCCCCCCAAACAGACTGGAGATGGGTTCACTACCCCCCCAAACAGACTGGAGATGGGTTCACTACCCCCCCCAAACAGACTGGAGATGGGTTCACTACCCCCCCCAAACAGACTGGAGATGGGTTCACTACCCCCCCCAAACAGACTGGAGATGGGTTCACTACCCCCCCCAAACAGACTGGAGATGGGTTCACTACCCCCCCAAACAGACTGGAGATGGGTTCACTACCCCCCCAAACAGACTGGAGATGGGTTCACTACCCCCCCAAACAGACTGGAGATGGGTTCACTACCCCCCAAACAGACTGGAGATGGGTTCACTACCCCCCCCAAACAGACTGGAGATGGGTTCACTATCCCCCCAAACAGACTGGAGATGGGTTCACTACCCCCCAAACAGACTGGAGATGGGTTCACTACCCCCCCCAAACAGACTGGAGATGGGTTCACTACCCCCCCAAACAGACTGGAGATGGGTTCACTACCCCCCAAACAGACTGGAGATGGGTTCACTACCCCCCCAAACAGACTGGAGATGGGTTCACTACCCCCCAAACAGACTGGAGATGGGTTCACTACCCCCCCCAAACAGACTGGAGATGGGTTCACTACCCCCCCAAACAGACTGGAGATGGGTTCACTACCCCCCCAAACAGACTGGAGATGGGTTCACTACCCCCCCCCAAACAGACTGGAGATGGGTTCACTACCCCCCCAAACAGACTGGAGATGGGTTCACTACCCCCCCAAACAGACTGGAGATGGGTTCACTACCCCCCCAAACAGACTGGAGATGGGTTCACTACCCCCCCCAAACAGACTGGAGATGGGTTCACTACCCCCCCAAACAGACTGGAGATGGGTTCACTACCCCCCCAAACAGACTGGAGATGGGTTCACTACCCCCCCAAACAGACTGGAGATGGGTTCACTACCCCCCCAAACAGACTGGAGATGGGTTCACTACCCCCCCAAACAGACTGGAGATGGTTCACTACCCCCCCAAACAGACTGGAGATGGGTTCACTATCCCCCCAAACAGACTGGAGATGGGTTCACTACCCCCCCAAACAGACTGGAGATGGTTCACTACCCCCCCCAAACAGACTGGAGATGGGTTCACTATCCCCCCAAACAGACTGGAGATGGGTTCACTACCCCCCCCCAAACAGACTGGAGATGGGTTCACTACCCCCCCAAACAGACTGGAGATGGTTCACTACCCCCCCAAACAGACTGGAGATGGGTTCACTACACCCCCAAACAGACTGGAGATGGTTCACTACCCCCCCAAACAGACTGGAGATGGGTTCACTATCCCCCCAAACAGACTGGAGATGGGTTCACTACCCCCCAAA
>NW_028158447.1:20000-25000 GCF_964263955.1 Coregonus lavaretus | reverse complement strand
GGTAATGGAAGTTCATCATAAAAGAGGATAATAGACCAAATTTGGGACCTCTAGCTCATCGGGAAGTATTTTTAAACATTATTTGAAAAAATCGGAAAAATCGGCCGAAATTGCACTATGTCCCTTCGTGCATGGTAACCCAAATGAGAACCAGGGGGAACGGCTCCTGACTCACACAAGGCCGACATGGGTGCTCTTGGTCGGATTGGGTTGTGGGTCAGACACCCCCACATGGAAGACCGCCGGCGGTCGATGGGAGAACCAGAGACCGACTCCTGGCTCACGGAAGGCCGATTTGGGTGCACTTGGTCGGATTGGGTTGTGGGTCAGACACCCCAACATGGTTGTCCGCCGGCGGACACCAGGAGAACCAGGGACCGACTCCTGCCTCACGGAAGGCCGATTTGATGCACTTTTTTCGGATTGGGGTGGTGGTCAGACACCCCCATATGGAAATCATCCGGTTGACAACAGGAGAACCAGGGACCGACTCCTGCCTCACGGAAGGCCGATTTTGATGCACTTTTCTCGGATTGGGTTGGTGGTCAGACACCCCAACATGGTTGTCCGCCGGCGGACACCAGGAGAACCAGGGACCGACTCCTGGCTCACGGAAGGCCGATTTGATGCACTTTTTTCGGATTGGGGTGGTGGTCAGACACCCCCATATGGAAATCATCCGGTTGACAACAGGAGAACCAGGGGCCGACTCCTGCCTCACGGAAGGCCGATTTTGATGCACTTTTCTCGGATTGGGTTGGTGGTCAGACACCCCAACATGGTTGTCCGCCGGCGGACACCAGGAGAACCAGGGACCGACTCCTGGCTCACGGAAGGCCGATTTGATGCACTTTTTTCGGATTGGGGTGGTGGTCAGACACCCCCATATGGAAATCATCCGGTTGACAACAGGAGAACCAGGGGCCGACTCCTGCCTCACGGAAGGCCGATTTTGATGCACTTTTCTCGGATTGGGTTGGTGGTCAGACACCCCCATATGGAAACCATCCGGTTGACACTATGAGAACCAGGGACCGACTCCTGGCTCCCGGAAGGCCGATTTTGATGCACTTTTCTCGGATTGGGTTGGTGGTCAGACACCCCCATATGGAAACCATCCGGTTGACACTATGAGAACCAGGGACCGACTCCTGGCTCCCGGAAGGCCGATTTTGATGCACTTTTCTCGGATTGGGTTGGTGGTCAGACACCCCCATATGGAAACCATCCGGTTGACACTATGAGAACCAGGGACCGACTCCTGGCTCCCGGAAGGCCGATTTTGATGCACTTTTCTCGGATTGGGTTGGTGGTCAGACACCCCCATATGGAAATCATCCGGTTGACATTAGGAGAACCAGGGACCGACTCCTGGCTCCCGGAAGGCCGATTTTGATGCACTTTTCTCGGATTGGGTTGGTGGTCAGACACCCCCATATGGAAATCATCCGGTTGACATTAGGAGAACCAGGGACCGACTCCTGGCTCCCGGAAGGCCGATTTTGATGCACTTTTCTCGGATTGGGTTGGTGGTCAGACACCCCCATATGGAAACCATCCGGTTGACACTATGAGAACCAGGGACCGACTCCTGGCTCCCGGAAGGCCGATTTTGATGCACTTTTCTCGGATTGGGTTGGTGGTCAGACACCCCCATATGGAAATCATCCGGTTGACATTAGGAGAACCAGGGACCGACTCCTGGCTCCCGGAAGGCCGATTTTGATGCACTTTTCTCGGATTGGGTTGGTGGTCAGACACCCCCATATGGAAATCATCCGGTTGACATTAGGAGAACCAGGGACCGACTCCTGGCTCCCGGAAGGCCGATTTTGATGCACTTTTCTCGGATTGGGTTGGTGGTCAGACACCCCCATATGGAAACCATCCGGTTGACACTATGAGAACCAGGGACCGACTCCTGGCTCCCGGAAGGCCGATTTTGATGCACTTTTCTCGGATTGGGTTGGTGGTCAGACACCCCCATATGGAAATCATCCGGTTGACACTATGAGAACCAGGGACCGACTCCTGGCTCACGGAGGCCGATTTTGATGCACTTTTCTCGGATTGGGTTGGTGGTCAGACACCCCCATATGGAAATCATCCGGTTGACACTATGAGAACCAGGGACCGACTCCTGGCTCCCGGAAGGCCGATTTTGATGCACTTTTCTCGGATTGGGTTGGTGGTCAGACACCCCCATATGGAAATCATCCGGTTGACATTAGGAGAACCAGGGACCGACTCCTGGCTCCCGGAAGGCCGATTTTGATGCACTTTTCTCGGATTGGGTTGGTGGTCAGACACCCCCATATGGAAATCATCCGGTTGACACTATGAGAACCAGGGACCGACTCCTGGCTCACGGAGGCCGATTTTGATGCACTTTTCTCGGATTGGGTTGGTGGTCAGACACCCCCATATGGAAATCATCCGGTTGACACTATGAGAACCAGGGACCGACTCCTGGCTCCCGGAAGGCCGATTTTGATGCACTTTTCTCGGATTGGGTTGGTGGTCAGACACCCCCATATGGAAACCATCCGGTTGACACTATGAGAACCAGGGACCGACTCCTGGCTCCCGGAAGGCCGATTTTGATGCACTTTTCTCGGATTGGGTTGGTGGTCAGACACCCCCATATGGAAATCATCCGGTTGACACTATGAGAACCAGGGACCGACTCCTGGCTCACGGAGGCCGATTTTGATGCACTTTTCTCGGATTGGGGTGGTGGTCAGACACCCCCATATGGTAAACCGCCGGCGGACACTAGGAGAACCAGGGGAGGCTCTTACCTCACACATGGGGGTTTTGGGTGCCCTTGGCCGGCTTGGGGGTGACCCCAAGAGGGGGTCCAAGACCCCACACCCGGATCCATCCACAGGGGGGCGCCACATGTCATTTTAAGCCTGATTTCACTAGGGGAACCAGGGGATGATCTTAACTCACAAATGGGGGTTTTGGGTGCCCATGGCTGGCTTGGGGGTGACCCCAAGAGGGGGTCCAAGACCCCACAGCCGGATCCATCCACAGGGGGGCGCCACAGAGGTCATTTTAGGCCTGATTTCACTAGGGGAACCAGGGGATGATCTTAACTCACAAATGGGGGATTTGGCTGCCCATGGCTTGGGGGAGACCCCAAGAGGGGGTCCAAGCACCCCCACCCGGATCCATCCACAGGGGGGCGCCACATGTCACTTTAGGCCTGATTTCACTATGGGGACACAGGGGAGGCTGTTCACTCACACATGGGGGTTTTGGGTGCCCATGGCCGGCTTGGGGGTGACCCCAAGAGGGGGTACAAGACCCCACAGCCGGATCCATCCACAGGGGGGCGCCACATGTCATTTTAAGCCTGATTTCACTATGGGGACCCAGGGGAGGCTGTTCACTCACACATGGGGGTTTTGGGTGCCCATGGTCGGCATGGCTGGCTTGGAGGAGACCCCAAGAAGGGGTCCAAGCACCCCCATCCAGATCCATCCACAGGGGGGCGCCACAGGTCACTTTAGGCCGGATTTCACTATGGGGACCCAGGGGAGGCTGTTCACTCACACATGGGGGTTTTGGGTGCCCATGGTCGGCATGGCCAGCTTGGGGGAGACCCCAAGAAGGGGTCCAAGCACCCACAGCCGAATCCATCCACAGGGGGGCGCCACAGGTCACTTTAGGCCGGATTTCACTATGGGGACCCAGGGGAGGCTGTTCACTCACACATGGGGGTTTTGGGTGCCCATGGTCGGCATGGCCAGCTTGGGGGAGACCCCAAGAAGGGGTCCAAGCACCCACAGCCGAATCCATCCACAGGGGGGCGCCACAGGTCACTTTAGGCCGGATTTCACTATGGGTACACTGGGGAGGCTGTTCACTCACACATGGGGGTTTTGGGTGCCCATGGTCGGCATGGCTGGCTTGGAGGAGACCCCAAGAAGGGGTCCAAGCACCCCCACCAAGATCCATCCACAGGGGGGCGCCACAGGTCACTTTAAGCCTGATTTCACTATGGGTACACTGGGGAGGCTGTTCACTCACACATGGGGGTTTTGGGTGCCCATGGTCGGCATGGCTGGCTTGGAGGAGACCCCAAGAAGGGGTCCAAGCACCCCCACCAAGATCCATCCACAGGGGGGCGCCACAGGTCACTTTAAGCCTGATTTCACTATGGGTACACTGGGGAGGCTGTTCACTCACACATGGGGGTTTTGGGTGCCCATGGTCGGCATGGCTGGCTTGGAGGAGACCCCAAGAAGGGGTCCAAGCACCCCCACCAAGATCCATCCACAGGGGGGCGCCACAGGTCACTTTAAGCCTGATTTCACTATGGGTACACTGGGGAGGCTGTTCACTCACACATGGGGGTTTTGGGTGCCCATGGTCGGCATGGCTGGCTTGGAGGAGACCCCAAGAAGGGGTCCAAGCACCCCCACCAAGATCCATCCACAGGGGGGCGCCACAGGTCACTTTAAGCCTGATTTCACTATGGGTACACTGGGGAGGCTGTTCACTCACACATGGGGGTTTTGGGTGCCCATGGTCGGCATGGCTGGCTTGGAGGAGACCCCAAGAAGGGGTCCAAGCACCCCCACCAAGATCCATCCACAGGGGGGCGCCACAGGTCATTTTCACTAGGAGAACCAGGGGAGGGCTCCTGACTCACACATGGGCATTCTGGGTGCCCATGGCTGGGATGGGTGAGACAGAGTCCAGCCCTCCACACACAAAAGTGACCCAGCAGGCCAGAAGAAAGGGGAGAGAGAGAGAGAGAGAGAACAAATAATACATGGGCACAGAGCAGCCAGCCTCCATTGGAGCTGCCTGCACAGTGCTGCCCTCCTGTGGGAAAGGTTCACACACACACACTCACTCACTCACTCACACAGACACACACAGACAAACCTATTCACTTGGGCCTTCTCCCTCATGCCCTGCTGACATCCATGCAGGCCCACATTGACCTTTGTGACCTCTGGAGCTCCATGCACCTTGTTCTAAAC
>NW_028158447.1:2500-7500 GCF_964263955.1 Coregonus lavaretus | reverse complement strand
CGGAAGGCCGATTTTGATGCACTTTTCTCGGATTGGGTTGGTGGTCAGACACCCCCATATGGAAACCATCCGGTTGACACTATGAGAACCAGGGACCGACTCCTGGCTCCCGGAAGGCCGATTTTGATGCACTTTTCTCGGATTGGGTTGGTGGTCAGACACCCCCATATGGAAATCATCCGGTTGACATTAGGAGAACCAGGGACCGACTCCTGGCTCCCGGAAGGCCGATTTTGATGCACTTTTCTCGGATTGGGTTGGTGGTCAGACACCCCCATATGGAAATCATCCGGTTGACATTAGGAGAACCAGGGACCGACTCCTGGCTCCCGGAAGGCCGATTTTGATGCACTTTTCTCGGATTGGGTTGGTGGTCAGACACCCCCATATGGAAACCATCCGGTTGACACTATGAGAACCAGGGACCGACTCCTGGCTCCCGGAAGGCCGATTTTGATGCACTTTTCTCGGATTGGGTTGGTGGTCAGACACCCCCATATGGAAATCATCCGGTTGACATTAGGAGAACCAGGGACCGACTCCTGGCTCCCGGAAGGCCGATTTTGATGCACTTTTCTCGGATTGGGTTGGTGGTCAGACACCCCCATATGGAAATCATCCGGTTGACATTAGGAGAACCAGGGACCGACTCCTGGCTCCCGGAAGGCCGATTTTGATGCACTTTTCTCGGATTGGGTTGGTGGTCAGACACCCCCATATGGAAACCATCCGGTTGACACTATGAGAACCAGGGACCGACTCCTGGCTCCCGGAAGGCCGATTTTGATGCACTTTTCTCGGATTGGGTTGGTGGTCAGACACCCCCATATGGAAATCATCCGGTTGACACTATGAGAACCAGGGACCGACTCCTGGCTCACGGAGGCCGATTTTGATGCACTTTTCTCGGATTGGGTTGGTGGTCAGACACCCCCATATGGAAATCATCCGGTTGACACTATGAGAACCAGGGACCGACTCCTGGCTCCCGGAAGGCCGATTTTGATGCACTTTTCTCGGATTGGGTTGGTGGTCAGACACCCCCATATGGAAATCATCCGGTTGACATTAGGAGAACCAGGGACCGACTCCTGGCTCCCGGAAGGCCGATTTTGATGCACTTTTCTCGGATTGGGTTGGTGGTCAGACACCCCCATATGGAAATCATCCGGTTGACACTATGAGAACCAGGGACCGACTCCTGGCTCACGGAGGCCGATTTTGATGCACTTTTCTCGGATTGGGTTGGTGGTCAGACACCCCCATATGGAAATCATCCGGTTGACACTATGAGAACCAGGGACCGACTCCTGGCTCCCGGAAGGCCGATTTTGATGCACTTTTCTCGGATTGGGTTGGTGGTCAGACACCCCCATATGGAAACCATCCGGTTGACACTATGAGAACCAGGGACCGACTCCTGGCTCCCGGAAGGCCGATTTTGATGCACTTTTCTCGGATTGGGTTGGTGGTCAGACACCCCCATATGGAAATCATCCGGTTGACACTATGAGAACCAGGGACCGACTCCTGGCTCACGGAGGCCGATTTTGATGCACTTTTCTCGGATTGGGGTGGTGGTCAGACACCCCCATATGGTAAACCGCCGGCGGACACTAGGAGAACCAGGGGAGGCTCTTACCTCACACATGGGGGTTTTGGGTGCCCTTGGCCGGCTTGGGGGTGACCCCAAGAGGGGGTCCAAGACCCCACACCCGGATCCATCCACAGGGGGGCGCCACATGTCATTTTAAGCCTGATTTCACTAGGGGAACCAGGGGATGATCTTAACTCACAAATGGGGGTTTTGGGTGCCCATGGCTGGCTTGGGGGTGACCCCAAGAGGGGGTCCAAGACCCCACAGCCGGATCCATCCACAGGGGGGCGCCACAGAGGTCATTTTAGGCCTGATTTCACTAGGGGAACCAGGGGATGATCTTAACTCACAAATGGGGGATTTGGCTGCCCATGGCTTGGGGGAGACCCCAAGAGGGGGTCCAAGCACCCCCACCCGGATCCATCCACAGGGGGGCGCCACATGTCACTTTAGGCCTGATTTCACTATGGGGACACAGGGGAGGCTGTTCACTCACACATGGGGGTTTTGGGTGCCCATGGCCGGCTTGGGGGTGACCCCAAGAGGGGGTACAAGACCCCACAGCCGGATCCATCCACAGGGGGGCGCCACATGTCATTTTAAGCCTGATTTCACTATGGGGACCCAGGGGAGGCTGTTCACTCACACATGGGGGTTTTGGGTGCCCATGGTCGGCATGGCTGGCTTGGAGGAGACCCCAAGAAGGGGTCCAAGCACCCCCATCCAGATCCATCCACAGGGGGGCGCCACAGGTCACTTTAGGCCGGATTTCACTATGGGGACCCAGGGGAGGCTGTTCACTCACACATGGGGGTTTTGGGTGCCCATGGTCGGCATGGCCAGCTTGGGGGAGACCCCAAGAAGGGGTCCAAGCACCCACAGCCGAATCCATCCACAGGGGGGCGCCACAGGTCACTTAGGCCGGATTTCACTATGGGGACCCAGGGGAGGCTGTTCACTCACACATGGGGGTTTTGGGTGCCCATGGTCGGCATGGCCAGCTTGGGGGAGACCCCAAGAAGGGGTCCAAGCACCCACAGCCGAATCCATCCACAGGGGGGCGCCACAGGTCACTTTAGGCCGGATTTCACTATGGGTACACTGGGGAGGCTGTTCACTCACACATGGGGGTTTTGGGTGCCCATGGTCGGCATGGCTGGCTTGGAGGAGACCCCAAGAAGGGGTCCAAGCACCCCCACCAAGATCCATCCACAGGGGGGCGCCACAGGTCACTTTAAGCCTGATTTCACTATGGGTACACTGGGGAGGCTGTTCACTCACACATGGGGGTTTTGGGTGCCCATGGTCGGCATGGCTGGCTTGGAGGAGACCCCAAGAAGGGGTCCAAGCACCCCCACCAAGATCCATCCACAGGGGGGCGCCACAGGTCACTTTAAGCCTGATTTCACTATGGGTACACTGGGGAGGCTGTTCACTCACACATGGGGGTTTTGGGTGCCCATGGTCGGCATGGCTGGCTTGGAGGAGACCCCAAGAAGGGGTCCAAGCACCCCCACCAAGATCCATCCACAGGGGGGCGCCACAGGTCACTTTAAGCCTGATTTCACTATGGGTACACTGGGGAGGCTGTTCACTCACACATGGGGGTTTTGGGTGCCCATGGTCGGCATGGCTGGCTTGGAGGAGACCCCAAGAAGGGGTCCAAGCACCCCACCAAGATCCATCCACAGGGGGGCGCCACAGGTCACTTTAAGCCTGATTTCACTATGGGTACACTGGGGAGGCTGTTCACTCACACATGGGGGTTTTGGGTGCCCATGGTCGGCATGGCTGGCTTGGAGGAGACCCCAAGAAGGGGTCCAAGCACCCCCACCAAGATCCATCCACAGGGGGGCGCCACAGGTCATTTTCACTAGGAGAACCAGGGGAGGGCTCCTGACTCACACATGGGCATTCTGGGTGCCCATGGCTGGGATGGGTGAGACAGAGTCCAGCCCTCCACACACAAAAGTGACCCAGCAGGCCAGAAGAAAGGGGAGAGAGAGAGAGAGAGAGAACAAATAATACATGGGCACAGAGCAGCCAGCCTCCATTGGAGCTGCCTGCACAGTGCTGCCCTCCTGTGGGAAAGGTTCACACACACACTCACTCACTCACTCACACAGACACACACAGACAAACCTATTCACTTGGGCCTTCTCCCTCATGCCCTGCTGACATCCATGCAGGCCCACATTGACCTTTGTGACCTCTGGAGCTCCATGCACCTTGTTCTAAACTCCCTGCCTAGTAAAGGGCATCTCCCATGGGCATGAGAGTACAGCTCACTCCCCTGGAGCACCATGCCTCTTTTTAATCACTCTCTCCCTATTAAAACCCTCTCTCCCATGGGCTTGAGAGTACAGCTTACTCCCTTGACCTCCAGAGGTATAGGAGGCCAAAAAAAAAGGGGACAGAGCAGACAGCCCCCAAAGGGGATGCCTGCTCTGCCCCCCTATGAGACAGGTTCACTCACTCACACAGACACACCTATTCACTTGGGCCTTCTCCCTCATGCCCTGCTGACATCCATGCAGGCCCACATTGACCTTTGTGACCTCTGGAGCTCCATGCCTCTTTTTAAACTCTCTCTTCCCATTAAAAGCCTCTCTCACATGGGCTTGAGAGTACAGCTTACTCCCTTGACCTCCAGAGGTATAGGAGGCCAAAAAAAAAGGGGGACAGAGCAGACAGCCCCCAAAGGGGATGCCTGCTCTGCCCCCTATGAGACAGGTTCACTCACTCACACAGACACACCTATTCACTTGGGCCTTCTCTCTGTGGCCCTGCTGACAGCCATGCAGGCCCACATTGACCTTTGTGACCTCTGGAGCTCATTGCCTCCATCTCTACACTCCATGCCCAGTGAAACCCTCTCTCACTCGGCCTGAGACTGCAGCTCACTCCCTGGATGGCCTGGGCTCCAGAACCACGACCACCAAGCCCACACTCCCTGCCCACTCAAACCCTCTCTCACTCGGCCTCAGACTGCAGCTCACTCCCTGGATGGCCTGGGCTCCAGAACCACGACCACCAAGCCCACACTCCCTGCCCACTCAAACCCTCTCTCACTCGGCCTCAGACTGCAGCTCACTCCCTGGATGGCCTGGGCTCCAGAACCACGACCACCAAGCCCACACTCCCTGCCCGCTCAAACCATCTCTCACTCGGACTGAGACTGCAGCTCACTGCATGGGCGTCCCCGACCTCCATGCCTCCAGGCCCACACTCCGTGTCCGCTCAAACCATCTCTCACTCGGACTGAGACTGCAGCTCACTGCATGGGCGTCCCCGACCTCCATGCCTCCAGGCCCACACTCCGTGTCCGCTCAAACCATCTCTCACTCGGACTGAGACTGCAGCTCACTGCATGGGCGTCCCCGACCTCCATGCCTCCAGGCCC